>NC_071267.1:844572-1027072 GCF_023375685.1 Ictalurus furcatus
TTGTTTTTATCTGTTGCTGTTGATGGTCATCTGTGACGGTAATATACAGCATTATTCTGCTTGTTAGTGCACTGTGACTTCACTTTGAGTTATATGGAGCTAAAAGGACAGTATAGGATGTTATTTATGTGAGGAGGATGGGTTTCTCTACCTGTGCTTCAACTCTGGAAAAAGAAATGCAGAATTGAGGGACTATAAAACTATAAACTATAAAAAATAAAATTAAATAGTTTGTCTGTGAAACTGCCAGTCAACCAGAAGTAATTTCTAATTGCTGAATCACTAAAATCCAACACAAGAGAGTATTGTGGCACTGGTTAAAAAACACAAATAGAGGGTGTAGTTCATGCGTAGACTGGTTTTTCCGGAGGAACAAGATAAGGTACAAGGCTCAAAACATTTCTAGAAGTCACAAGATGTATCTTAGATGTATCTAATTCACAATGAATTGACTTCTTGAGGACAGAATGAAATAGAATAGAGTTTTGTTATGTATTTACAAAATTTTACAATTTTATTTAAGAATACAGAAAAAAAAATAAAGCCATAGCAGTGAGTCTGGAAATAGACATGAGGAATAATGATTATGCATGAAATTACTTTTCTCATTTTTAATAGTGTAAATATCACCAAGTATCAGTTTACGGAAAAAGATGATCAGTGATTGGTTGTAAGAAACACTGGTGACCAGTGATTGGTTTTAAGAAACACTGGTGATCAGTGATTGGTTGTTGGCTTTTCACACTGTTGGTGAGTCGAGTGAACCTGCTCTCTCAACTCATACATTTAACAGCTGTGATGTGAGCAATCTCTACCATCTGCTCAAGATCACTAGATTCATCACTGTGATCCTGAGCCTGCTGGTGCGACAGTACAGGCACTTGTAGCGCCTCCCTGAGGGGAGGAGGGTAAACAGTCCATGAGTGGGATGAGCGGGGTACTTGATGATGCCTCTCACCCTCTGCAGGCATCTTTTACTGTGGATTTCTGTTGTGTTGTATTGTATTGTTGGGAGCTGGACACCGATGATATGTTGAGCAGTTTTCACCACTCGCTTGTCAGTGACTGAGCAGTTTCTGTACCACATTGAGATGCAGTTTGTCAGAATGCTCTCAATGGCACAGAAATAAAAGTTCACCAGGATCTGTGGAGATAGATGAGCCTTCCTCAGTCTCCTCAGTGAAAAAGGCACTATTGTGCCTTCTTGACCACAGTGTGTCACGTAATTGAAGGTAATGGAGGTTAGAACGGATGCAAATGCAGATAAGAGTTTAATTAAAGACAGGCAGGCAGACAAATCCAAAATGTGAGACAATAGCGTGGTCAAAAATAGACAATGGGTCAGACGATCGGCAAACGGGCATAAACAAGGCAAAACAGGAATAGAGAACGAGGGCGAGAACAAGATCAAAACTGTAACAAAACTCACGTAATCCTTCATGAAGTACAAAAAGACACGAGGGGTTTAAATGACAAACGTAATCAAGGGTGAACACAAAACAGCTGAGACTAATGATGACACATACGGGAAACAACCAATGACAACACAGGGGCGGAGACAGGGCAGAAATCACAACAAATGCACGTGTCATAAGTAAATAAATTCAGTGTCACTGAAACTCTGCGTGCTCCAGTGCTTAGCGTGAGGGGAAATCATGACAAAACCCTGCACCCAACCAGCCCCCCTCCAACACCCCGCCCCCCCCCCCCCCCCCGTTTTTTGGGTATTGAGGGCCAGGTTGTTATTGGCGTACCACTCCACCAGGTGCTGGACCTTGTAGGCTGTAACATTGTCTTTGCTGATAAGGCCAACCACTGTGTAGTCATCTACAAAACTGAATGTGGTGTTATAACCATAGGCATGAACCCAATCGTGGGTGTACTGGGAGTAGAGGAGAGGGCTGGGTACATAGAACACCAGTGCTCAGAGTGAGGGTGGAGGAAGTCATGTTGCAGAGCTTCACAGACTGTGGTCTGTGTATGAGAAAGTCCATTATCCAATTGCAGAGGGAGGTACTGATGCCAAGGTGAGTGGGCTTATTTATCAGCTCAGCTGGAGTGACGGTGTTAAATTCTGAGCTGCAATCGATAAATAGCATCGTCACATTGCTGTTATCCAGGTGGGTCAGTTAAGTCTTGATAACTTCAAGTCACTAATGTCAAGTCCCCTCCCCTACCCATTTAACATGTCTGGACACGTTCAGACAGTTGTTGAATTTCATCAGAATTAAAATCCAAAATATTAATCCTCTACTCGCTACTGTCATACAATAGATAGAGCATGTAAAAACACTTCCTCTTACCTTCTCAGAAGGCAGAGTCTTTATGCCTCTGGGCTAGAGAACCAATGAAATCCTTTCCCTTTTGCTGAAGGGGTGTGTACCAAAGGAATTTTACTCACGGAGTAAGATATATGAATCGTCCTTTTGTATGGACTTCGGTTTATTAAAGAACAAAAGAGATTACAAGTAACTTAACTAAGAAATTTATAAAAAGATTTAAAGAAAATAAAATTAAGAAAAACAAGCGACTAAGCGACTACGCGACTACACAGAGTCTGTAAATGGTTTTCTTTTAAGCAGAGACATAAAAACACACCTCTTTAACATTGCGTGGAAGTCGGGGACAGTGCCCAAGGAGTGGAAGACCGGGATGGTGGTTCCCCTGTTTAAAAAGGGGGACCAGAGAGTGTGCGCCAACTATAGGAGTATCACACTTCTCAGCCTCCCTGGTAAAGTCTACTCCAGGGTGCTGGAACGGAGGTTTTGGCCAATAGTCGAACCTTGGATTGAAGAGGAACAATGCGGATTTCGTCCTGGTCGTGGAACAACGGACCAGCTCTTCACTCTCGCAAGGATCTTGGAGGGGGTCTGGGAGTATGCCCAGCCAGTCTACATGTGTTTTGTGGATTTGAAGAAGGCGTATGACCGGGTCCCCAGGGGTTTACTGTGGGAGGTGCTGAAGGAGTATGGGGTGAAGGGTTCCCTTCTTAGGGCTATCCAATCGCTGTACTCCCAAAGCAAGAGCTGTGTCCGGATGCTCGGCAAAAAGTCGGACTTGTTCCAGGTGCGGGTTGGGCTCCCCCAGGGCTGCGCTTTGTCACCAGTCCTGTTTGTGATATTCATGGACAGGATATCGAGGTGCAGTCATGGTGTGGAGGGGGTGCGGTTTGGTAACCTGATGATCTCATCGCTGCTTTTTGCAGATGATGTGGTCCTGATGGCATCATCGGTCCGTGACCTCCAACACTCACTGGATCAGTTCGCAGCTGAGTGTGAAGCGGCTGGGATGAGGATTAGCACCTCTAAATCTAAGGCCATGCTTCTCAGCAGGAAACCGATGGAGTGCCTACTCCGGGTGGGGAATGAGTACTTAACACAAGTGAAGGAGTTCAAGTACCTCAGGGTCTTGTTCACGAGTGAGGGGACATTGGAGCGGGAGATTGGCCGGAGAATCGGAGCAGCGGGAGCGGTACTGCAATCGCTTTACCGCACCGTTGTGATGAAAAGAGAGCTGAGCCAGAAGGCAAAGCTCTCGCTCTACCGGGCAATCTTCGTTCCTACCCTCACCTTGGTCATGAAGGCTGGGTAGTGACCGAAAGAACTAGATCGCGGGTACAAGCAGCCGAAATGGGTTTTCTCAGGAGGGTGGCTGGCCTCTCCCTTAGAGATAGGGTGAGAAGCTCGGTTATCTGAGAAGAACTCAGAGTAGAGCCGCTGCTCCTTTGCGTTGAAAGGAGCCAGCTGAGGTGGTTCGGGCACCTGGTAAGGATGCCCCCTGGGCGCCTCCCTAGGGAGGTGTTCCAGGCATGTCCAGTTGGGAGGAGACCTCGGGGAAGACCCAGGACCAGGTGGAGAGATTATATCTCCACACTGTTCTGGGAACGCCTCGGGATCCCCCAGTCAGAGCTGGTTAATGTGGCTCGGGAAAAGGAAGTTTGGGGTCCCCTGCTGGAGCTGCTGCCCCCGCAACCGGATTAACGGATAAGCGGTTGAGGATGGATGGATGGATGGATGGATAGATAAAAACACTTTTAGATCATGCAGGATCAGATAGTTTTTCTTCCTTCACAAGAAACTAAAATGAGTAATATTCACCCGAGGTGCGGCCCTGAACACTCGTCTGTTTGAAGCTTATATACATCTTTTCGCTTGTGGTTTCAAGCACTAGAGTCTACGATTTCGCTCAAAACCGCAACGCCTTCTCAACGGTGTCCGGATGCAGTTACGAGCGAAAACTCTGAAGCTGCATGTAGAAAACAGAAAGCATGTCTTTATTTGGGTCTTTAACAGATAAACCGAGGTTGGGGATTTATGGTTTTTGAGCACTCGCCTTAACCCACTAATCCCGTAAGAACGATATACCGGCTTGGTCGTCTATGCCAAATACCCGTAAGGCCGATAGAGTGGCTGAACAGTGTAAACGTTATCCCCGTAAGGCCGGTATACCAGCATTACTCTGCTATGATTCCTTACTTATTTAATTATTATATTTTGACCCGGAAGGTTGATGACGTCACAACGTGATGCCATCATTACGATGAAGAATATCCAAGCGTGAATGTTGTTGATACAGTGATCACAGGTACATCTAAAACAGTGAAAAAAAAGAAAACATACACAGTTACACAGGCGAGAGCGAGGATTCTAGATAGTGACAGCAGTGAAAGTTCAGGCTATGTTGAAATTGATAGTGACGCAAACTCTCATGATTCAGGCACTGGTCCGTCTTCATCTTTAGCATCAACCAGTGCAACTGACACTGCAGGGGTTTGGAGTCATAACGTGATCCTGATGGATTCAACTTTCAAACCAAACGAGGCACCTGGTCCTCGTGCTGCAGCCGCAAACTGTACCACTGACACTACTGCGCTGGAATACTTTATGTGTTCAAAACGCCAGTATTTCGCAAAGTGATGTGCCGAGACCGCTTTCTTGCAATATGGAAATTTCTCCATGTGGTTGATAAACATGATCCAAGCATCGACAAGCAGGATAAGTTGTACAAAGTAAGTAAACACCAGAAATAAGTGTTTCATTGCAATTATTATTACAGAAAACAGAACCTGCTGGTCTGATTATCACCAGAAAGTTGACTTTTGCTGCTAAAATGCATTTATTCAAAGGCATTGACCATGCTGATGCTCGTATGCTACTTCTAAATGAGCATAAGGATTTTAGAAAGCAATTTTTTGTAATTTCTCTAGTTAAGAATTGTGAACTAAGTGGAGTAAAAACACTGAACTGCTTCATTTTCAAAGTGATATTACACAAATACATTAGTATAAGTTGTTTCAAGGCCTAAAAATGTTCAAATTAAAATGTTGATTTTGGGCCAATTTTGGCCTGGGAACTCAGGGTGGCATGCTGTTTCTATGGGAAATATAGGGTTGTGGGACATAATACTGTGGGAACTAAGGCATAAGACTGTTAAAACTGTGTGTGTTTTAGTGCTGGCTGCAAAAAACAGGAAGTAAAAACAGGATGCTTGTTTTTACTGGGCTTTCTTCAGATTTAAGCGTTCTATCAATTTTTCCATTTGACCTATTTCTCTAGCAAGGTTAGAGAGTCTCGCTATTTTCCCATTTCTCTGACTTAATTTCCTAATGTATTCAGTCCTCCTGTATTTAGCACGTTCTTTTAACATTTCAGCTTCAGCTGTCATTTGATTTAAGACACTCAATATGCTATCACATTCTTTCACTACACAATAATTTTTCCATATCAGCTTTTCAGTTCTTTTTATATCCAGTGTGTCAAGCTGTAGATCTCTCAGGTCTTGCTGGATGTGCATAATGTCTGGAAACAGCTTTCTCAGCGGCCCCTGAACCAGAAGACTTCAATCAACCCTTGCAAAGAATTGCAATCGAACCGTCAACCCTACTATTAGCGGACAACCCGCTCTACCAACTGAGCCACAGCCGCCCATTAAGCTCTGTACATCTCTCTTACTACTCATCTGATTTGTTTTTAGATTTTGCAGGGTTTCCTTCATAGTTTTTGAAATGCCCTTGGTTTCCCCTGTCAACACAAAACCTCAAAAATTTACACTATCACGTAAGGCTTCTATCTTCTTAAGGCTAGGTTTTAGCCCTCCTTTAGTTAGCCTACCTAGCACTTGATCTAATAGGTCTAAGTGCGCCTCCTCAGTTTGAGTAATTAATAGGATGTCATCTATGTACACGGTTACCGGCAGTCCTGCCAATATTTCTAACATACATCCTTGGAACACATTTGGTGAGTTACAAAGTCCTTGAGGAAGAACTGTGTACTCATATTGACTTTGCTTGTGAGTGAAAGTTGTCTTTCCTTGACTTTCATTATCTATAGGTATTGACCAAAACCCATTCGCTAAGTCTATGTTCGTCAGGTACTTCCCTTTTTCCGTACTATCAATTGCATCCAAAGCATTTATCAGATATCTAGTATCTGATTTTGTAACCTTATTTAGTGCTTTGTAATTCATAACAAATCTCCATATCCCATCTGGTTTTACTACTGCTTGTATTGGAGAGTTAGTAGGTGCTGACTCATTTCTGTCGAGTTTTCTTAGGATACCTAATTCAGTTAGTTCATCTATGGTTTGATCAATCTCTTTTGCAGCCCTGTGGTTTAAAGGATATTGTTTCTGTGGCCGAATGTATACCTCCTTCTATCTTATGAGTATACTTGTGATCTACTTTTCCGCAATCATTTTTGAATATTGCATAGAAGTTTTTGTATTTCCTCAAAATTTCTTTCAATTTCTTTTTATTCTGTCCTGTAGATTCTTTTATTATTCTCTGTATTTCAGCTTCCTGATCTACCTCTTTGTTCGAGCACACTTTTCTGACATCTTTTCCTTCTAGCAAATTATCTGCGCCTATTACACATATAGTAATGCTGATAGTGGTCTAGTGGCACCACCTGCTGGGCTAATGTGGCTACAGCATTTTGCCCAAAGTCAACTTTAGCGGCTAATAAATTAATTTTGGAGTTTCTGTTTATTGTGGGATCCTGTAATATTTGGAATGAGTTTTCTGCATTTAAAGCAGTGTAAAAAGCTCCTTTTGTTTACCATGGAACCTCATCTTCTTCCCACTTATCTTCCTGTGCTAGGTTTATCACTTCAAATGGTTTACTTGCGTGCGTCATTCTATATTGTACATTACCTATCTCAGCCATGGGATAGAGCGGGGTAGGTTTATACATAGGAAAGGGGTTTTGTGGCTGAATTACATTTGCCCCTTTTCTCATTATTTGTTTCTGTTTGGGCCAATTTTTCATTCCAGGCTCTTCAAGTTGCCATGGTTTGAATGTCACCTGAGGTACTTGGGAGTATGGAATTATGGGTGATAGCAGCCTAGCCAATGGGCCCATTAGCCCTGGTTGCAGCCTTTGTGGATTATTAGGTGTACTTTGGTTAATTAAGGCCATTAGTCCCGTCTGCATTTGCCTTCCTACATCATTTATTGGGTGTACCAATCTTAGTTCTATCGGTTCACCTGCAGGGTCGTTAGCTGCTTGTTGAATCCCTATAATTGACTGTGCTACAAAATCAATTACAGGACAATTAAAGATTCCAGTTGACAAGTATGGCATTATTACTACTCTTACCCTTTCTGTTCTTCCTTTATTAATTACTGTCCTTATTATTTCAGCTATTAGAGGAATCTTTTCCTCTAGGTCTGCTGCCGTAGGATTTACAGGTAGCCAGGGCCCTTCCACATGCCAGATTAGTTTAACTTTTAATGTATGCCCTTTCCCTAGCTGCTGGGCAACTATAGCTCCTTTTGGGATAGGCCCATGTCGAGCTACGTAGTCAAGTCCTAATGCTTGGAGGCCATCTCCTGCATTATCACAAATAGCCCTAGCCAACCCTCCTTTATGATTGAGGTCGGCATTAGCTAGATTCACTAGCACATCCCCTTGCTCTTGTAGCGCATCGCCTATAATTACCTGCACAGTTATCCTGCCTCCCATATATATGGGAGTATACATTCTGTTTGGATTTATAGGTAACGGAAGATTGATGGGTTTAGACAGTGGCGCAGGAGGAATAGGCCTTTTTGGAGTTTGTGACGGCAGCGGTGGATCGAGTGGCGGTGGGGGAGGCAGGTTTGGACATAAGGGCACTCTGGAGGCTTTGTCAGAACCGGAGCCTTCTCCGTCTATCTGTCTCCTTCTTGCCTTCAGCCTTGTACTTAATTCTGCCTGTAATCCCTCTGGTTCTACTCTAGATGTCACTGATGACATGCTTGGGGGTTTCGGAGGTGCAACTCTTTCCTCCTTAGCCGAGTTGTGATTGATCGCCTGTTCATATTGTACACTTTTATTTTTAGTTGTGATATCAGTGGTATATTAGTGGGTGCCGGGGTCCCTTCCCTAAGGAACATAGACACTTCTTTTCCATTAAGTGCTCTTATTAACTCTGGCCATGGCCATTGTCCTCCTTCTACACTTATTTGCCAGTGATTTTCGCCTAGGTATTGCAATCTGCCGTTATCTGCCTCTACCCTATCAGGATAAGGCCATGTAATTCCTACATGAACAACTTCATGAGTATATTTCGGACCTTTTTCAGCCATACTCTTTTAGGTCTTTATTTCTGGGATTATCAGGACTTATTTAGATCTTCTCTGAGTCTAAGCGCGCATGGCTTTCCCTGTCTAGTGGCGTAATAGCTTCTCTTACTAGTTTTGTGCCCGTGGTGTGTTTCTTCTATATTCTAGTTATAATTTAATGCTTTTTTATAAGTTATGTACTTTACTCTAGCCGCACATTGGGTGCCATGTTGAATTTCATCAGAATTAATATCCCAAATATTAATCCTCTACTCGCTATTCTGTCATACAATAGATAGAGCACTTTCTCTTACCTTATCAGAAGGCAGAGTCTTCATGCCGCTGGGCTAGAGAACCAATGAAATCCTTTCCCTTTCGCTGAAGGGGTGTGTACCAAAGGAATTTTACTCACGGAGTAAGATATACGAATCGTCCTTTATATGGACTTTGGTTTATTAAAGAATAAAAGGATTACAATTACCTTAACTCAGAATATAAAGAAAATAAAATAAAGAAAAACAAGCGACTACGCAGAGTCTGAAAATGGTTTTCTTTTAAGCAAGACATAAAAATACTTTTAGATCACGCATGATCAGATAGATTTTCTTCCTTCACAAGAAAGTAAAACGAGTAATATTCACCCGACGTGCGGCCCTGAACACTCATCTGTTCGAAGCTTATATACATCTTTCGCTTGTGGTTTCAAGCGTCTACGATTCGATTAGAGTCTACGATTTCACTCAAAACCGCAACTCCTTCTCAACTGTGTCCGGATGCGGTTACGAGCGAAAACTCTGAAGCTGCATGTAGAAAACAGAAAGCATGTCTTTATTTGGGTCTTTAGCAGATAAACCGAGGTTTTGGGATTTGTGGTTTTTGAGCACTCATCTTAAAGCTGTGTGTGTTTTAGCGCTGGCTGTAAATAACAGGAAGTAAAAACAGGATGCATGCTTTTACTGGGCTTTCTTCAGATTTAAGTGTTCTATCAATTTTTCCATTTCATCTATTTGTCTAGCAAGGTTAGAGAGTCTCCCTATTTTGCCATTTCTCTCACTTAATTTCCTAATGTATTCAGTCCTCCTGTATTTAGCACGTTCTTTTAACATTTCAGCTTCAACTGTCATTTGATTTAAAACACTCAATATGATAATGATAATGAGTCTTTATTGGTCACATATACAGTAGAGCACAGTGTGTCAGGAAGCTGTCAGCCCTGATACGGCGCCCCTGGAGCAGAGAGGGTTAAGTGCCTTGCTCAAGGGCCCAACAGTGACAGCTTGGCAGAGCTGTAGATCTCTCAGGTCTTGCTGGATGTGCATAATGTCTGGAACAGCTTTCTCAGCGGCTTTCCAGCTTTCCACTCCGTCTTCCTCCATGTTACTGTCTTACTCTCCTCCTTATTCTTCTTTTTCTCCTCGCGTTTTTCTGTTTCCCCGGACTGTCAAGGTTGGGGTTCTTTACATAGTTTAATTATAATACAGTTTTAATCATTTTCAGATAACATCACATAACATAATACATCAGCTTGTATTTTACATTAAGCTGGACATAATGGTAGGACTGAGGCTACATATATCTGAGATCCTTATCTCCTATACCACAGTTAAGACTGTGCTAGAGGACCTGTAGACCGAATAAATACTATACAAAGGACATTACAGTGTGAGCATCATTTCACTTGCAATTAAATTCTACTAAAGCAATGAATTTGGGAATATTCTCAATTGTGATATGACCAATAGTGGACTCGTGTACAGGCTACACCTGCTAATACATTTGATGGAGCATTTTGCACTACTACACATAGCTAATGCTAGTCATATTTAGCAGTGAAATTTGAAAATCTTCTCTTTAGTTTACCGTAGCTGTGGAAAAGAATGAAAAAGTTTCATTTGACAAATCTGCTCGTGTATAGAGGGCTTTTCATTTGTGTTATAGGAAAGAAAAACATGATTCCATTTCTGCTTATTCGTGTAAACCTCAACTACCTTATGTAATCTAATTTCATGTAATGATACATTTTTTATTTATTTTTTAATCTTTTGTCATTTGCACATATAGCCTTCTAACTCCTCAGCGTTTGGACTGTGGATAGTTCTATGATAGAGATAAAAGTAGTAGACACAGTGTGTTTCTTTTTTGTCTATATTGCTCATTTCATTCAGTGCTTTAATGTCTATAAATCCTGCAGACATGTTACGTATGAGATTTGTATTGTAAATCACACTGGATTTTACTTACTATTGTTATACAACTTAAAGGTAGTCATTTTTCCTGGTTTAAAAGATTGTATTCTACTGGAGAAAATCTAAATGGAGCAACGTAATTTAAAAAAATGATTGTCAACTTAACAACTTGTGTTCATAATTATGGTAATTAAGTACATAACACTTAAATTCCTTTTAAATAATGTGAAAAGAAAGTGTGTTTGTGTGTGTCATAAATTTGGTTGGATGTGTATGGAAATTCATTATTAATCAGCAAAACGGTTCCTTTTTCTGCATCGAAAAAAAATCTGTCTGTATATCCGTTTGTCATTACCCAATATTGAATCTTTTCATGCTCTAACATTTTTTCTATTCTTCCCAAAAAAGGGTGAGCTTTTTTCGGTGCGGTAGGACAAACATCAGCCATGTTGTAAGCTTGCACATGATGCTCTAAGTACAGAGTATTATAAAACCTAGAGGGGTGTTCGACTTTTATAGACAAATTCGTATGCGTGCGTGTGTCTGTGAATGCGTGTGTGTGTGTCTGTGTGTCATATTTTTGTTTGGATGTGTGTGTGTGTTTGTGTGTGTGTGTGTGTGTGTGTGTGGAATACACATGGCCATACTATGTATGAGAACATATGTGTCTGGAATGTATGGGAACCGGATTTAAAGTTTAGTACTGATAATAATCAATTAGCTATGGCCTAAATATTTAAACAGATGTGTGGGAACACAACAGATTACAACAAACCTAACACATGTAACATTATATATCTTTAACTACACCTGTCAAGATCAACGATTATTCTGTGGGAAAGAAGGTATAACGTTATCCATTTTTAACCTTCACCTGTTATGATAATGATGGTTGGTGATGGCTGTTAATGACAACTGTTAAAAAAAATGACGGTTGGTAATGACCTACACCTGTTATGATAATGACAGCTGGTGATGATCGTTAACGATAACTGTTACAATAATGACGGTTTGTAATGACCTACACCTGTCACAGTCATGAAATTTTATGATCTTGCCCTTTGACCTAGACATAGAAAGTAATAATATGTGTCTTTTTGACCTTATATACAAACTATTTCTCTCTCACAGGTCTGATTGTGCTCTATTAAAAAAGAACGAGGCAGAGCTGTTTGAATGTGACTGCTGTTCTATATGTGACTGGATTATAATTGTTCCAGTTCTCCTCCAGTGCAGTTTACTTCATCTGAGTAAAACTTTAAACTTCATTATTAAGGCTTCTCGCTGCAGTTGATGTGATAACGTCTACCGCTTGAACGATCCCTAAATCCAAAACTGTAATATTTTTTATATTATATTATATTATTTATTTCCTTTACATGTTTTACTGCTGTATGTCTCTAAGCAAAGCGTTTCATATTTTTGTTTACAAAGCACTGTATGTATTTGTGTAATATATACTAACATTATTTTTGCTTTTGTTATAGTCTAGCTATTGTTGTGGATGTCTGGTATAATGTAACCACTGGATGGAAAGTGGGGTTTCTGATATTTCTGCTACTGGGGCCACTTCGGACTCTTCTGTATATTCTGTATGTTATTGCTATTGGTAGGTGTTTCAAGCATTTATTGTTTTATATTAAACAATTCTTAATGTGTTTAAGAACAGAGAGAGAGGTACATCAGATCTACATTATAGAATTAATGTACAGATACATTCCAGAAATGTTATTACATGTTTTAAACAATTTCACACAGGCTTAATCAGTCACCCTTTTATTCCTGAAAAAATGGTTGTGTTTGTGCTTTTCTTACTATATTCCCTCCCCAACAGAGTTTTTAGACTGATTACTCTTAGTCTGTGACATAGTGAACCGGTATCAGGATGTATTTATTAAGACATTTCAGAGTAGCTCTGTATGTTCATGATCAAAATAACTGGGACAAACCTCTGTGTATAATTCTAAAATAACTTCTAAAATAACTTCCCTGCTGACGATATCCTGTTTAACATCTCTGTGTATTTATTTCCTTTAAAAAACTTTAGGTTTTGTCATTAATTAACTGTTTAAATTTGTTAACCTGCAGCAGGTGATGAGAGTTAAACACATGGCATGTGGAACAATAAAGAATTAATGCTTATAAATAAATAAATAAAATTACCACAAATACTGCCCCAATTTCTAACTACAGATTTCCTTTATACTGACGTGTGTGAATTCCTCTGATTTTCTGTTTCTCAATCCTACTGAATCAGTTCTGGTGTTGAGGACAACATTATACTATTCATGGTATTTTATTTATCTTTCACAACAAGTGAATAATTCAGTTCTGTAATTATTCACATGTAAATGCATATTGTAATTTGCTGTATTTCCATATTAACACATCGTAGTTACACAGGTCCTTACACTGGAATAACAGCACTGGTGTATAACTGTAGTGTTACCTTTTGTTTCGGGTAGCTGCCATAATACCTGGAATATAAATACCATTCATGTGTTTTTATTTATTGCTCTTTAAAAATGCCTTACAGACCTCTGAAATAACCTTTTAATGATCCTCTATTTTCCAATACAGTGTGCCGTGGAAGGACTCTACAAGAAGGAGCAAGCTTTAGTCACGATATTACAGAACTCAGCAATTTTCTACGACTATTTGTTATTATAAATACATATGGATTTCAGTCAGGTAATTACCACTTTTTGCAGGTAATGTTATACTTTATTGACATGTACGTTTCTTTAAATGTACTATTATATTTTCCCAAGCACTTCTTATCCTAAAAGCTATTATATACAGAATATAAAACACTCAGACTGCATGTATAGATGTAATGTAATTGATTTCACACACTAAAGCTTTTAAAGTCTAGATATTTTAAATATTTAAACATATTCTCTATATTTTGTTCCCTCATTGTCCAGACCTACTAACACTTACATACAGTACCCTAAAATCAGTCTCATCCCACAAGATTTCAGTTTTAGTCGTGTATGTGATGAGTCTGGAGCATATTATCTTCATCAGCACAATTACAGACACAAATAATAATTTCAGATTAAATCTGAACCTTCTCAAACAAAGTGCTGTATTAATGTGATGAACATTCTCTGTTTCTCAGGACTTCTGGCGTTGGCACTAATTCCAGTTTTTGCACGGAAGTTTTTTGAACGTTGTTTATATTATTTATATATATGTAAGTACATTATATAATTCTTTATTTGACTCATTTTAGATCATTTATTTTTGCCAGTCAAACATTACATTACATTAGATGTAATATGTGTTCATAACTATATTATTTTATCTTCAGTCCACAGACATTACATTATTTAAAACTCTATATGTGTAGATAACAGTTAACTGATTACACAACTCCATTCCTAAAAACTTTTACATACAGACTTTGTGTTGGTCAGGAATACAGTGAATTAAAATGTTTACATTAATAAATGTATTATTTTCACAAATGTACATGATTCTAAACACATTTCACTTTTGTGTTCATATAAAATACATGATATACTGAATTCTAAATTGATTGTAGATTTAGTTTGAATTTAATTTGTTTTAACTTCTCTCACTTCTCTCTGGCTGGAAAACTTGGATAATGTTAGTGAGGAATAAAATCATGCTTGTGATGGTATATTCCATCAGATTTGGGTATTGTATTAACAGTTAAGTAGCTTGCTAGCACTGCGCTAACACTGCAGTACAGAAATCCTGGTACGGAGCGTGCAGCAGATTTAATAACCTCAGTAAGACCAGTGAGAGATGTGTCATGTGAAGTGTGTAAAAACACTCGTTTGTTTTTGCAGATTTTTTACTCCGGATATCATTGATAATGATCCTGGAGGTTGTAACTGCATCAGCGTCGATCTACCTCCATTATGTCTTTGTGGATAATGTGAAAGGTAAGTACCAGTCCTGCTTCAGTACTGTTTATTGGTAGAGGAGATGCTTTTCCACTGGATCGTCCTTACATGGTTTCATGTACAAAAGAAGTTATAAATGTTAAATAGTTAATCAGGAAGCCAAGAGGAAGAAGGTAAGAATAATCCAGTACAAAATCACGACCATGTGTTTTATCTTTCAAAGTGTTTTTACTGCAGTTCTGTGGTGAATTGTTTATACAGTAACTCTGTCGTGATTGCACTTGTGTAAAAATGTGTCTTTTTCTCACTTTGTAGAGCGTGACGCGCTGACCTGTGCGACTGCATTCCTCCACATCTTGACCATGATAACACTGTTTATAGAGTATTTCTCAGGTATTCATTACTTTTCTCATCCTTTTCAAATACTTTTTATTTTAATAGCACGATTAAAAAACAAATAAATTCAGATCAATTCAAAGGAAGTGGTTTAAACTTAATTAAAAACTAAACTTAAATTTTAAATCCAGTGTTATATTAAGCAGCACACATAAGACCTGCACTACCTGAATAACAGTAACATTATTTTTATTTTATCAGAGGTTAGTTACAATAATTAGACCACTGCTCAGGTGAATTCTCAAATCAGAAAGTGTTGATTCATTTTCTATAACAGTACGGACCTGAGTATTTATGACTGTAACATAAATGTTTATATTAATGCACTCACTGCAATACTGAAAGTTATTGTTTCTGTAGTAATAGCTCGTTCACAAGTGGAGCTTCATTGGTATTGTTGATATTGTTGATAGTTGTTATTGTTGTTATTGTTGATTGTTGTTATTGTTGATTGTTGTTGATATTGTTGTTATTGTTGATTGTTTTTAAAATTGTTGATATGGGTTTCTGTTAGGAGACATTTCTTTAACATTTATGGAAGGAGTATCGAGTAGGTGCTGTGTAACAGTCAGTAATTTCCAGGTTTTTGTGATGTAAGAAAATGAATTCAAGATAAAATCATGTTAGAACCTTTTCTACCTTTATTGTGAAAACCCCGAAAAACAAAAAACTTCCAACCCCCAGCTTGCATAAGTGTGCACACCCTTTATAACTGGGAATGTGGTAGTGTTCAGAATCGACCAGTCACATTCAAACTCGTGTTAAATACTAATTAGTGTACATCTGACATCAATTAAAGTGACTGATTAACCCCAGATAAAGTCCAGCTGTTCCTGTAGGATTCTCCTGACATCTTCTTGGTAACATCCATCTGGAAAAGCCCTGGACTACAAAGAGCTTATAGAGCAAAGCAGATACGAGATCTCATTGCTGAAAAATATCAGTCAGGAGAGGGTCACAAAAACAATTCCAAGGCATTGGATATTCCATGGAACACTGTAAAGACAATAATCAACAAGTGGGGAAAATTTTATTACAGTAAGAAAATATTACTAAGAACAGGACGTCCCTCTAAAATTGATGAGAAGACCCGGGGAAATGGCTACAGCAACATTAAAAGATTTACAGCATTTTCGGGCAAGTTCTGGTTGCTCCCTACATGTGACAACAATCTATGTTATGGGGTAGGGGGTAGGGGGGCAAGACGGAAGCCTTTTTTAACCAATAAATAAACAAATAATAAAACATCCAATCTCCCAAAACCATGTGGAGTAATGTCCAGTGATCTGATGAGACCAAAGTTTAACTTTTTGCCCAGAATACCAAAACATAACTTTGGCTAAAAAAAACAACACACAGCACATCACCAAAAGAACACCGTCCCCACGGGGTAGCATGGTGGTGCAGCATCATACATCGGGGCTTTTTTATTCAGCTGGAACTGGGGCTTTAATCAGGGTGGAGGGAATAATGAGTAGCTTTGGCGTAAAACCTTAAGGCTTCTGATAAAACACTTAAGATGAAGAGGAATTTCACCTTTCAGCATGATATTACACACACCTAGCAGGTGCAACCCAGACACATCATCTGTGATGTAACCTGGGGTCATCGGGTGTTACGGGGCTTTCAACATCATACACCATTGCCCGGGCGACCCAGGCAAACCCTCGGCAGCTAACCTCAATGGGGAGGCAAAGGGTCTTCTATCACCTTACCAAAAAAAATTGAATTCTGGGATAAAATCTAAAGGTGCTTTAACTAAGTTTAGTTTAGTTTAGTGTGCAAACTTATGCAACCAGATTATTTATTACTTTTTCCCCCTAAAAGGATTCTTATTGTGTTTCACTTTAATTAATAGGTTAAAATTTCACAATAAAGGTAGAAAAGGTTCTCACATGATTTTATCCTGGTTTAATTTTTTTTAAATCACAAAAACCTGCCATTTTAACAGGGGTGTGTAAACTTTTTACATCCACTGTATTCTGTAGGAGCTGTACACGGTCATTCCCTTACCATCTTGAAGATAAAGAGAAAAAAATATAAAAGAAGCCAGAAATGGGAAACTCCTCTGTCCTGGAGATTGTTCTTATGAATGTTCCACAACATTTACTGTAACTACAGCCATGGAGAAAAAGAAAGTACACCCTCCTTCAATTCTATTCTTATTTATTTTCAGGAGTTAAATAACAGTTGTATGGTCCTCACCAACTTCTATAAACAAATAAATAAACTTAGATGATGATAAAAAAAAACCCACAACAGATTTCAATACGTAGTCGTTTTTTCCCTAAACGTAAACCAAAATTCAGAAACCAGGTGGGGAAAAAATAAATACACCCTTCCTACTTCCACGATCATTAAGAGAGTAATAAACAGCCTGGTGTTACAGATGAAATATCAAGAAACATCAAGAAGTGTGACTACCTCTATGAAAGCAGAACTTATGGGTTTTTGGTGTTCTGGAGCACATCATGCCAAGGAGAAAGGACATCAGCCATGACCTCAGAGAAGAGATTTGTTGCTGCTAATCAGACTGGGAAGGGTTATAATTGAAATTCACCATTCTCCAGTGAGAAGGATGGAGAGCCTTCAAGACAGTTGCCTTCTCTTCTCAGGAGTGTGCGTTCCAGCAAATTCAGCCCAAGTTCAGACCGTTTAATCCTCAGAGATATAAAGAGAACCCCAAGAGCTTCATACTGTGGCCTCTGTAAGCACATTTCTGGAGTATTGGCGTCTGTGAGATGTTTGTCCAAAGCATCTTGAATGGTCCTTGCACCGCTGTATCTAATCATTCCGAGTGGTTTTATCATTCAGTAGTTATGAGTAATGTAATGGGTTAGACGGCTAGAAATGTGGCGTCCATGTGCATGGCTGTGAATGTCCTGCTGAAAGGGTCTGATTTTGACCAGCTTCAGTTACCACTTCCACTAGTGCGTTGTTATTTATATGGAATTGGAAAACGTGTACTGGATTACACAGAAGGGAACAGGTTTTGTTTCTATTTTCACAGATCTCATATAAATTCACTGATTTCGCTTTAATCACCACAGGTCGAGTATCTGACTCCAGAAACACTGGAACACAGCAACGTAAGTACAACATTATTTTCTGTCAAAGTATGAAGATATTTCTGTCTCAGTCAGGATATATCCGAGTTATATTCAGGCCATAAAATACCGTTATTCTATATTTATAAAACAACACACGAAGTTAAAAGAGAAAAGTGAATGTTTTGTCTAATCCTCATGTGTTTGTGTTACAGGTTTGTCCCATTTGGTTGTGTTCATGTTTGGCTCAGTGGTGGTGGTTCTTGTGAACGCGGTTGTGTTATTAGTGGAGCTGATCCTAAAAGCGCGTGAGTGAACTCTATAGTCCATGATTTTAATAATAATGCTACAAAAACTCATCATGGTAAAAACATTAGTGTGAAATTACTGACATTAAAGTAATCAGAAAAATGTTATTGAAACCAGTCCAGTTTAATGTATATACGTACAGAACTACAATTTCTTCTCTTTTCCAATTATGATTATGAATAGAAACTGGCCAGCGTACAGTGGATCTGCGCGTCGTTCTCCTACCGACTGAATGCGTCTTTGCTGTGTGCTGCCTTGCTTTACAAATATCTGCTTTCTGTAAGTATAATCTACAAGCACAGCACAGTGTGTGATCTGATGTAGCTGCTCTGTGTACTTTTTCTCATTCTATTGTCGTATCAGTAACAGAAATAAAGACTCTGACTCTGAATATATCCCTTAGATCAGACACTACACTCGGATTATTTACAGCCGGATCGGTTTAGTACTTGTGCATGCTCTAAACACGACCAGTTTCTGTTCTAAAACACTGTCACGTTTTCTTTCCCCATCACACACAGGGAAGAAGAACAGAGAAGGGTACGTGAGTATTGTTGAGGAACATGAATGTACAGATAGATGTTTAGGTAGATGATATGATCATTTTGTTCTGGTTATTACAGATTTAGAGAATACATCAACTCGCTGGGACGATCGTGTGGGTGTAAACAGAAAC
Organism: Ictalurus furcatus; assembly: GCF_023375685.1. Taxonomy (NCBI): domain Eukaryota; kingdom Metazoa; phylum Chordata; class Actinopteri; order Siluriformes; family Ictaluridae; genus Ictalurus; species Ictalurus furcatus. Next base: position 863,607 of record NC_071267.1, read on the forward strand.
ACAGGGTGAGTACGTCACGGTGTAATATTAAACACGGAATAAAAAACTGATTAACATCATTAACTTGTGCGGTTTTTACATTAAACATCATACAAACGCAGGACTCACCTTCACAAAGTGATGAACGTGAACTTGAGAATCTGGCTCCTGAAGCTCAGACCTCAGGGTCTTAGCAGGTAAGAAGAAAACATCAACAACACAAGATTGTTCCAGGTGTTATTACTGAAATATGAAATGAAAAGATTAATGAATCATCAATGATTGTGTGCGCATCTAGAAAAGCAGAACGTACGGTGGTTTGGTGTTCTGGAGCACTCGGGTGTATCTCTACATCACGCTGAGAAGAAAGGACATCATCCATGACCTGAACAGACTGGACGCACTCGTCTGATCACCTCAGGGATTGTTTTAAAGATGCTTGTAATGTGTTGTATATAAATATATATATATATATATTTACGATCTTTTGAGTGACACTTAAATGTGAGTTTCTTGTCTTCATGTTTGCGCCTCCTGTAGAATAGTTTTTATTATCTAATTTCTAGATATAATGACTGGATTTATTCATTTATTACCTGTTTTGAGACATTTTATTTTATTGTTTTTTATTGTTTATTTTATTTAGATGCTCAGAGTTTATATTTATATTCAGTACACATAAATCAGATGACATATTATATAAGAGTGATGCTGGAAAGGTATTATAAGTAATGCATTTCTATAATTGTATATAACATTTCTTTATTATTTTTGTTTAGTTCTTTTGCATTTCAAGAGTTAAGTCTGATTGCAGCGAGAGGAAACATGGCGTGCTGTATGTTAAAACAATGAGAATTCTTTTTCTTTCTTTCTTTAAAAATAAAATCTGTAAAGTTGTGTGATGTATTCAGACAGGTGAATGTGGTGCTTCCGGGTTTATTATAATATCAATGTCATTATAATATACTGTGTTTGATGTTGGGAAACTTAAATTAAACACTAATCATGAAATCATGTAGTTTGAGGCCACAGCTTAGTGACGTGAAGCAGAGGGTTTATTTCACAGGCTTCTCTCCGATAAATAAAAAGTACAGCAATAATAATAATAAATATAAAACAATGTCCCTCAATAATAAATAAATAAATAAATAAGAGAAGCTACCGTTGATTCTGAGATCCTTCACTATGGCGTGAGCTGGTTCTAAGAATGCTGGAATTCTAGAGGTTCCGGTCGACGACCTTACTGGCCAAGGTAAGAGTGAAATGTGCACACTTTCACTGATCTTTACCAACAAGTTATACTTTTCCAGACTTCTTCTCCGCCAACCAATCAGTGTTCACCTGGAGGTCGGTTAACGCACAGCGCTGTAGATAATCATGACCTGCAGTTAGCTTCATGGTGGGCATGAAGGTATCAGTGGGTACAACACAAGGTACAAGTCAGTCCTTAGTATCTTCTAGACCAGTCAAGTTCTCAGAGCTGCTCCAAACACGACTGCACCAATTAAATAAATAAATAAACATTATTTAAAATGTTACAGTCCCTGAGGGAACCTGAAAGCTTGAACTGGAAACACCCAGAACCTTCTTGGTTTTGGGTTCCTTTAGATCTACATCTGTGGAGGACTCAATGGAAACGAGTGCCTTTTCACGGCCGAGTGTTTCGACCCTCGTTACGATCAGTGGACGCTAATCGAACCGATGCCCATCCAAAGCAGTGTCGTGAGCATCATCGCTCTGAACAACCGAGTGTTTGCGGTAAGAACTTAAAGCACTGAGAGTCAGTGAAGTTTCTGTAATTGCTCTGTAAAGGATGGGAAGGAGGCGTGTTTCTGTTAGCATGGTTTGTATTCTTTTATTAATGCACATCGATTGAGATAAGATGTATGGTTTTACAGATCGGGGGTTGTGATGGAGCCCACAGTCTGCAGAGCGTCGAAGCCTACAACCCTCATACCAACTCCTGGAGAATGCTTGCCTCCATGTTTAACCCACGAAGGAACTTTGGCGTCGAGGTAACGCACCAAACACCACATGGCTAACTAATTTATCATTTCTTTTACCGAGGCTGGATCCATCAGACTTCCTAACTCCAAGCACTGGAATGAATTGATGAAATTAGTCATGTACCTCTTCACCATGACGCCGCCTTCTTCTTCTTCTTCCAGGTGATGGACGGCCGCTTGTACGTGGTTGGCGGCTACAGCGACGAAAGCACCACATCCAACTGCGAGTACTACGACGAAGAGAGCGATGACTGGTACGAGACGTATGGTGTCAGGTCCAGAAATCTGCTGTTCTGGAGTTAAGATATAAATCGAGACCAGGATCAGAACTGTAGTGATGTCTAGTGATGTTTCCTTGAAATCCTAAACTCATGGTATTAAGTGAGGTAGAAAACATCACATGACGTGCTGTTATTTATGACCTTCTCTAGACACGGAGCTTTTAAAAACGCTATTAAACCACATCCCATTGGCAGAACCTCTGTCTCCAGCTGTTTTATTTCGAACGAGTTTATTCGTGGAACCGTTCCAGAGAGGTGAGGGGGCACTAAAACATCTGAGGCTGTTAAAAATCATTTCAAAATCAACGATCGTCAAAAAATCCACAAAACTTTATTACAAACTTTATCTTTTTATTGCAGTCCACATCTTGCTGTGCATTCCTGCTGATATGTGCAAAGCAAAATATATAATGCAATATACTGATATTTATATACTACATATATTATATATATGTTCTTTACAGACTTTTTCATCTCACAAAAGCGTCAACATGATTTTTTATTTGATTTTAAACATATCTGGCACATTTAGGCTGGAATCAGACATCACACACACACAGACACACACATTAAACCAATTCCTCTCGGAGACGAAAACCACTCAGGATTTTGTCTTTTGCTCTAAAAATGAAAAATATCAGCGCATCTAAAGTGGACTTGCACTGTTTTTTAAAAATGTATTATTTGTATTTTGTAAACTAGAAAATAATGTGGCCTTCGTTCTCCATTCCGTACACATGGAAAGATGTGACAGACATTATTTTATTATTATTTTATTTTCCATTTTGTACTAAAGCTGTTTGGTGTGAACTGGGAAATGTTCCTTTGTATAAACTGTGCAGGTTTTTGTTTTTGCTGCAAAATAAGTTCAAAAAATAAATAAACAAATAAATAAATAAATGTTCTAGTTTTGCTCTCTTACTTAACTACGTTACTGTAGTTGAAGTTCACCTGGCAGGCAGCAGGGGGCGCTGATTATCTGAATTGATGGAAAACAAGGACACTGCCACATCTTTTACATTCACGAGCTTCTGATTCTTCAGACAAAATAAAAAAGAAGACAATATACAAGTTCTTAAAATGAGATTTTTAAAAATAAAAGTCAGGTGAAAAAGTTACTGAATTCTTTTTTTGTGCGCAAATTATTCAGTTGGTCCATGTTTTAGTGTATCCAAGGTCAAAAACACTTTTTAATTCTCTTATAATTTACATTACACAAATGGGAGGCAACAAAAGGCTGGAAAAGTAAAGTGCTACTGGAAAGAAACAGCTGGAGGTAAACTGGCGACAGGCAGAAACGTGATTGAGTATAAAAAACGCCTTTCGTTGTCCCAGTCCCGACTTTTTGAGACGTGTTGCGGCCATCAAACTCAAAGTGACCTTATTTTCCCCTTAAAACGGTCCATTTCCTCAGTTTAAACATTTTAATATGTTTTCTATGTTCCGTTGTGAATAACATACGGGTTTATCTCCTGTACTAGATTACAGCGTAGAGTGGAGATGGACGTTTTAATGTACGAGCGAAAATATCTCAAATGTTTAGATATGAGAAACTCACCCAATTTATAAAAATGTATAAAAAATAATATAAAATCTGAGGGGAAAAAATTAATAAAAGACACGTTATTACAGATGATCCGAACCCCAGCTTAATCCTGATTGGCTGCTGGCTGGGATGCTGGTTTCCCATTGGCTGGGTGACCTTTCAGACGGGCCCGTGGTCTCGTTTCTCCGCTGTGATGTAATTAAGTATTGCGTTTGGGATGTCCAGCGTCTCGTCCTTCTCCAGCACGATGTCGTAAGACCTGACGTACACCTCCCTCCTCTCCTCGACCTTCACACGTTAAAATATAAACGATTCGTGTTACAGTTATAAACACCGTGATTCAGTCATGACGAGTTTCAGCGTTTGTGGGCGTGTCACCTTGTCGTTGAGGTAGCCGATGCGCAGGATGTTGCGGAGGCCCTGCACGCCGTCGGCCATGTCCAGGTCTCCCAGCGAATCTCCCAGCAGCAGCACGTTGCTGCGATCGTGTACGAACTGCTGTGTGTTCTGTAGAGCGCCCTCTCTTTTATTAAACGTGTGGATCACATCGCCCTTAAATGCACGCACAACACCCTGACACACACACACACACAGACACAGACACAGACACTTTTCAGTGTTTTCGCAGATTTCTCCGTCACAATTCTAACAATGAATGAATAAAAGATAAAACAATAATAATTCTGAATGAAGATGGTGTTAATGATGGTGTGATCTCTGACCATTCCTCCATGTGAGGGATTTTCTCCTCCACCGACATCGAGGTGTTGATCTCAACAGGGTAATAAAGATCAAACAAATCCGACATCTGCGTAAAATTAAAATAAAATACCACTTCAAATACCACTTCAAATACCACTTTTTACGCAGATTATCTCCGCCGACGCCGGTCCCAAGCCCGGGTGAAAAAGGAGGAGGGTTGGGCATCAGGCTAGCACCCTGATCCCGTAAAATCTATCTTGCTACGGAAACAACAAGCAAAAACCAGCGGTCTAAACAATACCGGCGCGATGACCCTGTTTCTCCCTTGATGACAGTGCTGGAGCAAAGCCGAAAGGTCGTCCAGCGCCCGATGCAAAATGGGATACTCGACGCCAATACGATCACACGAATTGGAACCTGGAACGTGCGAACGTTGTACCAGTGTGGGAGACTGGAGCAGCTTCTGCACGAATTCGACAATTACCGGCTTGACATTCTTGGTGTCAGCGAAATGAGGTGGACGGGTAATGGAAAAATGATAAGCGACGGGAAGATCGTCCTGTATTCGGGAGCCAAAGAACATCACGTGCACGGCGTCGGGATGGTCCTGAGCAAAACCGCGGCACAGGCACTCGTTGGATGGAAACCGATCAGTGATCGCATAATTACCGCCCGATTTCAGTCTCGCCATGCTAAAATTACTGTTATTCAAGTCTACGCACCGACAAATGAGGCAGATGATGAAGAGAAGGACGCCTTCTACGACCAGCTGCAAGACACAATCGCGGTTATCCCCAACCATGACATAAAGATCCTCCTTGGCGACATGAATGCGCAACTCAGTAGCGACCGGCAGGGCTGGGAAAACGTGATCGGCCCTCATGGATCGGCAGCAGTAACGAGCGATAATGGAGAGCGTCTCCTATCCCTATGCAATCTTAACAACCTTTGCATCGGGAATACATATTTCATTCACAAACGGATTCACAAAAAGACGTGGCGGTCACCAGATGGGGCCACTCACAATGAAATCGACTATGTATGCATCCATCGACGGTGGCGCTCGGCTTTACGTGACGTACGGGTTTTTCGCGGCGCCGACGTCGGATCTGATCACCACTTGCTTGTGACTTCAATCCGACTAAAATTGAAAAGAGTGGCCGGACGCAACACCGTTCGGTCATTTGCCTCCGAGAAATTGAAGGACCGCGTGAACGCCGAGCACTTCCACATTGAACTCGCTAATCAATTCCAGATTCTTGACAACTCGGCCAGCATCGAAGAACAATGGGCACAGATCAAGGATGCTGCCATAGAGACGGCAGAGAGAACGATTGGTCGACGGCGTGGAACGCAGTGAGAATGGTGGATTCAGGACCGGACATGGTCGTTGCTCGATGAAAGACGGGTCAAGAAACGTCAGCGCGATCAAGCAAAGACCGAAGAGGAGCGAAATGAAGCATCGCAGGCGTACCGAGAACTCGACCGCAGGGTCAAGAGGAGTTGCCGAGCAGACAAGAAGGACTGGCTGGACCGGAAGGGCACTGAAGCACAACTGGCTGCGGACCAGGGTGACAGCAGGACTCTTTTTCGTGTGGTCAGAGATCTCACTCGGGCCCGAAGCGGTTCCACTGGGCCGATAAGGGATACAACCGGCAGGATGCTAGTTAGCAAAGAAGAGCAGGACGTGCGTTGGGTGGAACATTTCAAAGACACCCTAAACCAGCCGGCTCCCGTAGCCACGCACGACTTTACAGTCTTTCCTCCTCCCTGTGAGCTGGAAGTGGACATGAGCGACATCATGGATGCTGAGGTCGCTGCAGCGATTCGTCATCTGAAAAACAACAAAGCACCTGGTCTTGACCAAATCTCGGCAGAAATGCTGAAAGCGGGTGGTGATGAAGTTGTACGGGTGCTCACTACGCTGCTCAATGACTGCTGGCACATGGAACGTGTCCCAAATGACTGGAGACAGGGTGTCATCGTCAAATTACCTAAGAAAGGTAATCTTGCAGACTGTGACAATTGGAGAGGCATCACCCTTCTCTCTGTTCCAGGCAAGGTATTTTGTCTCGTCCTCCTCAAACGGATACTGCGAGGAGTCGATCAGGCTCTACGGGACGAACAGGCCGGGTTTAGAAGCGGTCGGTCGTGCACTGAACAAATCTTTGCTCTTCGAAACATCATTGAACAAAGCTCCGAATATCAGAAACCGCTCTTGGTCAACTTTATAGACTTTAAGAAGGCGTTTGACAGCGTCCACCGGAAATCGCTTTGGAACATCGCACGGCTATATGGCATTCCACAGCGGTTTATCGCCATTTTCCAGAACTTATATCAGGATTCTAGCTGTTGCATCCGGACGGACACAGGTCATACTGCCTTTTTCACCATCGAGACTGGAGTCAGACAGGGCTGCATTCTTTCACCATTCTTTTTCCTCATGATGATGGACTTCGTCATGCGACGAGCACTAACACAGCCAGCGTCTGGAATTCCGTGGACAGGCCAGGGACGCCTGACCGACCTGGAATTCGCCGACGATATTGTGCTATTGGCGCAGAATGGGAAAGTCTTACAGGAGATGACCACTAGCCTGGAGCACGAAGCAGCCAAAGTTGGGTTACGGATCAGCACTGACAAGACCAACGTCATGGCCGTCGGCCGGATGACGCCGGTGCGGATCACGGTGAGCAACCAGCTGATCGAAGAAGTCAAACAGTTCACCTACCTTGGCAGCATTGTGGCTGCGGATGGTGGGACTAACGTGGATGTCAATCGCAGAATCGGCAGAGCATTTGCAGTCTTCCAACAGCTACAACCGATTTGGGCTAGGCGAACTATCCACACCAACAGCAAACTTCGCCTGTTTAATAGCATCATCATCCCAACCGCAATCTATGCATCTGAAACTTGGAAGAGCTCGAGGGCAGTCATCCACAAGCTGAATGTGTTTCAACAACGATGCCTGAGAAGAATACTCGGTGTATCATACCATGATCGTATTTCAAACGAAGAAATTCTAAGAAGAACAAACTCCCGCAGCCTGGCAGAAATGGTCGTAGAGCGAAGAATGCGCTTTGCAGGACACATTCTACGGATGTCTGACCACCGCCACGCAAAGATCGCGCTGCGCTGGACGCCGCCACAGGGGAAGAGTAGGGCGGCCGCGGAATACTTGGCGACGAACATTCATGGAAGATCTACGAGCGCTCGATGTCAAGTGGGAAGATGTGGAAATCGACGCTTCCGACCGAGCCCGCTGGCGAATGCTTGTTGCCCGATGCACCCCGCTGCGCGGACGGAACTAACTAACTAACTAACTAACCACTTCAATCTGCTGATTTGTATTTCTTTCAGTCCTCATGAACACAGACGGTTGTTATGGTTACCTTGGCTTTACAGTCCTCGCTAATGACAGCGCTGCTGTGTAGAATACCTGAGGAGGAAAAACACAACGTATTAAAATCACGTCACGTCATTTCAACCAATCAGCAAGCGTTCCTGTGAAGAGGAGGTCCTTCCTGTGCGTCGTCATTTTGGAAAGAATCTACGCCCCAGGGTTAAAGCGCTAGGATTAATGCCGAGTGTGTGTGTACTCACCGTATGAGGTAGGGCAGCGTGTCCCGTTGTGAGCAAATCTGGTGAGCGTCATGTCAAAGTCAGAAATCAACTACACACTCACACACGTTCACATCACACGTTCTCGGAGGAAACCGGAGAACCCTGAGGAAACCCACACGGACACGTGTGTGTACCTGCAGTGCATTAGGTCCTTCTCTCCGCATGTGTTCGATAATGGTCTCCACTCGTTCCCTGGCTCTCATACACACCGACGCGTGCTTCAGCTCCGGAATCTGCAAAAGAACACCCTTTACCTCTATTAAACCCATTTTATTATAACGACACGGGCGGATCTTTACTGTAATAAAGATCAGTTTTACATCCGCTTTCACACACCGCTCCCGACGCCGAGCTTTATTACACTTAATAACGACTACAAACTACAATAAACTACAATAAACTACACCTCAGGTCAAATAAAATAACTAGTTTCATTTATATCATAAATTTCCTCAAAACCAGAAAACACTAATGGACATCAAAATAAGTGAATAAATAAGTAAGTAAGTAAGTAAATATATATATAAACAAACGTAAAATAAAATAATTAAATGAAAAAGGAATAAGAATTATTATTAAAATTTACAGTCCAACATTTACACGTTCAAAATGGCGGCTTTCCCGCCAAAAACACATCAGTAATGTATTTTTTTCTTGTTCCGCCCGTATACCGACAAGCCCCGCCCCTAACCTACTAGCCTGTAACTGTCATCCGGAATACGAGTGGGGAAGCGCACATTTTCCCAAACAGCTAGCGACGACTCTTACCATTTTCAACACGATGTTCAGAACTATGCGCGTTCATAAAGATGAAAATTACTGTTTATTTATTTATTTATTTAATCCACCTCACAGGAACATTAATAATGAGGCAGAATTTAATAATAAGCTGGATGTGTAAATAAAGTGACCAAAACAGGATTCAAAAGGACCCTTTAGGTGGCCGTGAATTTCGCCTAATCAAAAGAAGAAAAAAGTTGTCTTCTTTTGCGCCTGTCTAAAAATTGTTGCGAATTAAAATTCAGGCGTACAGTACAGTTATATAAGCAGATGCTCAATAAGAGCTTTTATTTTATTTCTCGTTATTAACAAAGCGTAAATGCTCGCGCATGCGCAGTATTAATGGAACGGTCCACTCTAAAACATGATGGGGGGCGCATTCGTGTAGACTTAACGTTAAAACTTTAATGGTGATATCCTGACCAAACAAAATATGACAGAAAATGAATATGTTATATATGATTTATATAGGCTTCTTGGTATTTGATGGGGCCCCAATTCCCTGGGGTCCTAAGAGGCCGCTTACCTCGCTTATTGGTTAAGTCTTCCCCTACTGCCACCTGACACAGTACATATTATACAAAAGTGTGTATACTGTATGATGTACTTGTTGTATGAAAGGTGCTACATAAATAAAGATTATTATTATTGTTGTTGTTGTTGTATCATTTAGGTTTCTTATAATGAATACAGGTCTTTATTTCAATTAGGATTCCAAAGCAAGAACTGTTTTCTGAATCCTTACATAACATTAAAGACAACAAAAAAGCTACAAAGACATGATCATTCATAAAATAACAGAGAAACATGTTTATGTATGAAAAAATATTTTCTGAGGCATTATCTACTTAAGGGAGTTAAATTTGTGCATTAGAATTCAATCAGTCCTGTCTTATTTCCTTCCCGTTCCCCCACACTTGTCTAAAAATGGTCATGAAGGTACGGATGACGACTTACTTATTGTGTCAATGAAACAAATACAATAAACACAATACACAATTTGGTACATTCGTAAAAAGAAGAAACGCACTGGCAAGCTCAGCAACACCAGAAGGACTGGAAGACCAGGGAAGACAACTGAAGTGGATGATCGCAGAAATCTTTCCTTGGTGAAGAAAAACCCCTTCACAACATCTAGCCAAGTCAAGAACACTGGAGGAGGTAGGCGTATTGTTGTCAAAGTCTACAATCAAGAGACGCCTTCATGAGCGTAAATACAGACGCATCCCACTGGAAACACTCAAGAACAGAAAGGCCAGATTTAGATAGACTTTGCTTTTAAAATAAAGAAACCCTCTAGAAAAGCCTGACCAGTTCTGATGCAAGGGTTAGGGTTAGGATTAACTTGTACCAGAATGATGGAAGAGAAGAGTATGAAGAAGGAAAGGAAGTGCTCATCTGTCACACATGGTGGAGGGAGTGTTATGGTATGGGCATGTATGGCTACCAATGGAACTGGTTCACTCATGTTTCCTTTTATTTAAAATTAAAGTCCTCCTGGCTGAGACTGAATAGACTGAATTCACCCAACGATGAAAGTAAAATGCGAAAAGTAAAAATTTTCCCATCATTTAATTCAAAAAGTTAAACTTTCATATATTGTAGATTCTTTACATATAAAGTGAAATATGTCAACCCTTTTTTGTTTTAATCTAAATGATTACAGCCTACAGGCTTACATATGGCACTTATATGTGGCTCTTAAACCACTTTCACACCCAAAATGGAGCATTTTCCCTAAAACATGCCACAATTAAACAGTTTGTGTTCCACCCGCATTCCGACAATACAATTCCCTTACTGGCTAAATAAATTAGCGCGGATTAGCCAAACTGCTAGCGATAACTCATCATTTTTGAAGTTCAGAACTATACTCGTTTGCAGAGATGAAAAATCAATATTTTTTTTGTTTTGTTTTTTTTTTTGTTTGTTTGTTTTTGTCACAGAAAAACACAGAAAGTGTAAATAAAGCGAGTAAATCCGCGTTTGAAGGACCCTTTAGTTATCTATGAAATTCGCCTGATCAAAAAGCACATCTTTTTTTATGTCTGTCCATTTAAAAAAAAAAAAAGAAGAAGAAGATTTAATTAATTCATAATTCACTGAATCGAATTGAAATAGAACTTAATTAAAATATCAATTTAAATGTTGTATTGTAGACGTCAGGTGGACAATACAGTTCTACAAACCATATGAAGAATGTACCATTTCACACAGCTAAATAGGGATTTTAAGATGCTTTAAAATTCAGTCAGTTTTCCAAAACAAAAAAGAGATTATAAAACATTATAAAACATATAAAAACGTTTATAAAATATGCTTGGTAGATATTAACAGAGGCGGTTCCCACAGAGCAGGTTGTACCACGTGATCTGAAACGTTAAAGTGAAAGTTAAAGTGAAAGTTAAAGTTGTTCTCTTTGTACGGAAACATGGAGACTGATCCGATGCGTTGTTTTTATCTGTTGCTGCTGATGGTCATCTGTGACGGTAATATACAGCATTATTCTGCTTGTTAGTGCACTGTGACTTCACTTTGAGTTATATGGAGTTAAAAGGACAGTATAGGATGTTATTTATGTGAGGAGGATGGGTTTCTCTACCTGTGCTTCAACGCAGGAAAAAGAAATGCAGAATTGAGGGACTATAAAACTATAAACTATTAAAAAAATGATAAATAGTTCGTCTAATTGCTGAATCACTAAAGTCCAACACAAGTGAGTATTGTGGCACTGGTTAAAAAACAACAATAGAGGGTGTGGTTCATGCATGGACTGGGTTTTTTTTGTTGTTGTTGTTGGAGGAACTGTATCTGTGCTTCCGTTTAGAGATGGTACGAGGCTCAAAGAGTTTCTAGAAGTTACGAGATGTATCTTAGATGTATCTAATTTACTTTGAATTGAATTGTCATGCTCATTTGCATATTAAAATGTGTTACATGAAGGAGGAATTTCATTTAAGAATACAGAAAAAAATGAAGCCATGGCAATGAAGAGTCTGGAAATAGACATGAGGAATAATGTTTATGCATGAAATTACTTTTCTCATTTTTATTACTGTAAATATCACCAAGTATCAGTTTATGGAAAAAGATGATCAGTAATTGGTCTTTGTAAACAACGGTGATCAGTGATTGGTTTTAAGAAACAACGGTGATCAGTGATTGGTTTTAAGAAACAACGGTGATCAGGGTTTAGTTTTAAGAAACAACGGTGATCAGGGTTTGGTTTTAAGAAACATTGGTGATCAGGGATTGGTTTTGAGAAACATTGGTGATCAGGGATTGGTTTAAGAAACAACAGTGATCAGGGATTGATTTTAAGAAACAACGGTGATCAGTGATTGGTTTTAAGAAACAACGGTGATCAGTGATTGGTTTTAAGAAACAACAGTGATCAGGGATTGGTTTTAAGAAACATTGGTGATCAGGGATTGGTTTTAAGAAACAACGGTGATCAGTGATTGGTTTTCTGGGGATTGGAGCTCTGGAGATGAGACAACCTCGTGGGTAGGGCTGCACGATTATGGCCAAAATGATAATCTTGATTTTTTTTATCAATATTGTGATCTCGATTATTTATCACGATTACTCATTGATTTTAGTGACAACATATTTTTATTGTACTTTTACATTTATTAAGTTTTCTCATGCCACGATATAACACACAAGTAGGCATGAGAAAACTTGAGCTCATCAATTATGACAGAATTATTGTGTGAGCCAATGCACATTAATTTACCTTCTGATAAACTAAACTTAATATTTTCAGTTCATTTTAGACTGTATGTAAAAAAACAACCATTAACCTGTTCACCTTGTAAACGAACACAATAAACATCAATGTTCAGTGTTTGAAGTCTGCTCCTCTTAAATATATTTAAAGCTACACTATTAGACATTTTCCACTGTCATGGTTCTGGGCTGGAGTCAGTTCTCGAACCGCTCTGTGTATATTGTGTATATCTCTGAATAATCTCATATAGGATGTGATTGGGTGAGTTCATTTACACGTCAGATACAAAGCGCTTTAGTTTAATGGTGTTCATTAGGGATGCGCCGATCAGGATTTTTACAGCCGATACGATCCAGATACCAATCTTTTTTTTATTTAAACTTTAATCAGGACGTCTGTCATAAACAGTTAAATGTAAGCTCTCTGCTCATGGTCACTGTTAATTGAGTTAAAATAATAGCAATGAGAAACTGTTGGTTAATTGATAAATAAACAAACATAAAATATTTATTTTTAAAATATCTTAAAAACAATAGAGAATCCTAATTAAAAGTAGATTAACACAAAAATGATCCATATTAGGAAAAAGGCTAATAGCCTTCTAAGGAAATAGCGAACTAAGATTAATGTCAGATTGATATTAAATGCAACCCATAGTAATTAAACATTATTTCATTTCTCATTTTATTTATATTTTATGAATTTATTATAATATCTATTTTTTATATTAAATGATTTATTTATAACTAAGCACATTTTCTGTCTTTACATTTTAGTAGTTTTATTTTTGTTTGTTTATCAGTTTTAGATGGGTTTCCCAGTACAGTGTCCATGTCTGCTGATGATAGTGTGTTTTGGGGGGATTGAATCAAAACATGGAAACTGATGTTGACATTTCTAGTGATATCTGGCAACCGTGAGTTTAAATGAAGTGAATTAGAGTTAGTGAAGGAGAGCTGCAGTGTACTGTATGTGTATAGGCCGAACAGTTCCTACTCTTTATTATTTATAAAGAAGTTTGAATTAAACCCAGCTTGTAGCGTTAGCATTATTATTAATTTACTCCGCACGAAGCCGCTGTCTACACGAGCAGGTGAAAGTTCAGATCATTTTGCTGGATCAATAAAAGATGGCGGTTGTGAGCTCAGAGAGTTGAGAGAAATCGATGATGTAGAGTTACTCTCTTCATTATAATGGCTTCTCTGCAGTATTTCCACACTTGTTCGGTTGACTGAGGAGATGAAAAGCAGTGTGAAAGTAACTCGGTGTAGATGCATTTTGGACTTCCTGTAGTTTTTATTCAGATTGTATTGTACAACTCCGAACAGGTCACTCGCACCGGTGCGAATAAATATTTATTCACAGTCGCACAAAGTACTTTTCAGTCGCAAATGCGAGTGAAATGGTCGCACTGTAGAGACCTGGGTTTATCTGTGGAGTTTTTTCCAGTTCTGCGTGATGACGTTTAAAGTCCTCGACAACCTCTGTAGTGCCATTTAGCATCATGCTAGTGTCATGATTTCCCCTCGCACAAGCACTGGAGCTCGAAGCGAAGCTGGCCGCTAGAGGGATAAAATCCTAACTCCGTTTCCGGCTTTTGGTACTACAGAATGACGTCATCCCTGCACCGCGTGTATCGTGGGTGTACTGGGAGTAGAGGAGAGGGCTGGGCACACAGCCCTGTGGAACACCAGTGCTCAGAGTGAGGGTGGAGGAAGTCATTTTGCCGAGCTTCACAGACTGTGGTCTGTCTATGAGAAAGTCCATTATCCAATTGCAGAGGGAGGTACTGATGCCAAGGTGGGTGGGCTTATTTATCAGCTCAGCTGGAGTGACAGTGTTAAATGCTGAGCTGCAGTCGATAAATAGCATCCTCACATTGCTGTTATCCAGGTGGGTCAGAGCTAATATCACTCTGAACGATAGAGAAGAGAGTAACGCCACCACTCCTACCCAGAGAACACAACCAATTTTACTGTCTTGAACTCCCAGACACAGACAGCTTCCTTACTTTTAAGAAGTCTCAATCAGGTTATTCCAGTCCATCTCAGGGCATCACAAACATTTATCCATTCACAACTAGGGGAAATTAAGAGTAACCCATCTCTAATGATAGGCCATGCTGCAGAAGTAAAAGTTCAGGGAGTGGAGCTGGACCTGATCTGACTCCTCCTATAAGCTTACCCTTAACCCTAACTCCTAACTCAGGTAAAATCAGGTGGATCAGGTCTGACTCCACCCCCTGAACTTTTGGTTCTGTAAGGAGGAGTACTGTACTTTCATTTACTTAGTGGCATGTTTTTGTGAGGGTGAAGGAAACTGGCATGGCCTGGGAAGAACAAACAACATTAGGTCAAGGTCTGTTAACTGTGTTTTTATTCACTTTAGGGTTCCATGTTCATGGTCCGTCTGGTCCTCTCATTGTCCAGCTGGGAGGCTCAGTGATATTGCCCTGCTTTGTAGAAACTCCTCTACCAATGCAAGAACTGGAAATAGAGTGGAAAAGAAATGACTCTGAAACTCTAGTGCACTTGTGGCAGGACAAAGAGAGTCATCCAGAGTCTCAGAACCCGAGTTATCATGAGAGAGCTCATTTCTTCATTGAGGAGATCGCTCAGGGAAACTTCTCTCTCTTCCTTACGAACGTGACCCGGGAAGACGCAGGAGTTTATAAGTGTGCTGTTTACACAAACCATGACTCCTATGAAACTCTGATTGAAATAAAGGAGATTGGTGGGTAAATTCTTTCACTTAATTCACATGATATTCTGTAAAATAAAATACTTGATTTAAAAAGGAGGTCAGTTCATTTTATGTAATTCTCATTTCAGAGCATTTAATCGTGTCTGGAGCCCACGTCATATCTGCGTATGTGGGTGAAGATATCACTCTGAATTGCTCTGTAGACTCACATATCCCAGCGGAAAATATAGAAGAGGTCTCATGGAGGAAAATGGATGGAGAGATCTTAGTGCTGCTCTATGAACATGGTGAGGTCCAGACAGACTCGTCCCATGAGAGATACATGGACAGAGTGGAATTGTTCAGCGCTGAAGAAAGAAACAAAGGAAACTTCTCATTGAGACTGAAGGATGTCCGAACTGACGATAAAGGGCTGTATACATGTTCAGCATTCTCTGGGGAATTCTCAGATAACACAGCTGTGGAAGTGCAGCAGCTGAGTAAGTCACTGTTTTAATATACACATCATGTAAAGATGTACCAGAGCTGAGTGCTAAAACACGTTGGAAGTGGATTATCATGACTAAAATCATGTGCACTCTCTCTGGGTCATGTAATGGAGACAAGTGTAGAGTAAAGTTTAATGAAACTGAGTAGAACAGACAGACAGAACAAGAACTACGAACACGTGTCAGGACTAAGGAACAAAACCATAACATGACAACATAAACAATCGCAAGACACTGTGTGCTGTGGAAAAGGTGACTATATACACAAGTGTTAATTAACCAAAACATGAAAACAGGTGCAAACAATCATGTGATGGGATCATGTGCGGTGCAGTGGCTGATGGGAATCGTAGTCCAGTGCCTATTTCGGCATATCCATGACACTTTCCCCTGTCAGTCACAGTGACGCTGTCACGTAATGGAGGCTGAAGCGGAAGCAATTGCAGGTACGGCAGTTTAGTTAAACAAAGTTCAAAGGATTAAGCAGAAATCAATAAACAAAGACAGGCAGAGGTCAGGCGATCAAGCAAACAGGTAAAAATAGGCAGGGCAGAGAATCAAGGTCAACAGAGTAAACAAAGGTCAATGATCAGAAAGCAAACACGATATAAGGCTTGGACATACGACAGAGACTAGGCAGCTGAACGTAATACTTCAAAAAGTCATTGTGTAGAAGCAGTCTCTTTATACTGTGGTTGTGAGTGCTGTGAATTGAATGCAGGTGTGTGTGATTAGAATGAATGAGTGTTCTGGGAATTGCAGTCCATGGCGGCCATGTTTGTAGGTCGCAGTGCAGGATGGGAAATGTAGTCACTGGTTTGCTGTGATATGACAGACGCTAGCCAACCGTCTGCATCTGTGAGGTCATGCGCTACCTATCCTCTATGTGTAAGCGCATTATTCTTGCATGATGTCAGTCAATTAAAATGCCCATTGATTGCTCCAAGATGACTTATTTATTAAATTTTTTTTTAAGTATCTTAACTGTAATATGAAAATGTATTTATTAGGGAAACATGTCCACTAGTAAGTTGATGTGATTACTATTTTATAATATCACCAGTTGTTCTTTATTTCATCACAGATATTACAGTGTTATAATGTTTTAATAACTCTGGTGTTTGTGCTACGCAGGTATTTCCTCTATGCATGTTGGAATTTTTGTTTTGTCTGTACTCGGATTTGTAATTGGATCACTTATCCTAGGATACCTCTCTTATACATCTTTTAAAAATAATGGTAAGTCTGACCTTCATTTTATCACTTTGGAAGTTTGGTAAGGTTACCTTTCGACTTAATAAAGTAAACTTAATACAAAATGTTCTTTATTGTGTTTGTAGATGACAGCAGAAGAGCCCTAGCTATACAGTGGGGACATGTCCTTTGTCCTAATATTACTATGGCCATTGTCTTCATCCTTTGGGGTGTTACTGAGGGTAAGTATCACTTAGACAACAAGAGTTGCTGGTGGCTCAGATAAATTGTTCACAGAGCAAGTTCTCAGCTTGCTCAATGAATGCAACCTGCCCCTCATCCTGCAAAAGAACTTTCATCTGTTCACCCCTAGTGAGGACGGAGTGGTTCTGTCGACAAAGCCGACAGAGAACCTTTTATTCCCTCTGCACAGGCCACAAAGCCCAGAGCATCAGGGAAAATGGCTGCCAAGAACTGGAGGAAGAATTGATGTGTAGATAAGGGCAAAGCCCTCTCTACCATTAAGGAATACCTGCCATGTAGGTTTGGGGAACAGGATTGATGAAAGGGGTTCCTCGACTCCACTACAGCCTAAAGCTTTCACACCAAGGGACTTGTCTGTGGTGCTGGATGTATTATCAGAACCACTGTTCGATCCTCTGGATCAGTTAGATCTTAAAGCACTTTCTTTGAATATGGTGATGCTGCTGGAACTGGCTTCAGCAAAGTGCATTAGTGACATCCACGCTGATAACCGTGCTGGTAAACCCATCATGTATGCAGTTTCAATGGAGCAAGGCTCGGGTTTTACTGGAACCTAATCCTACATTCATCCCCAGAGTTATCGGCACATCACTGACGTGTCATGTGGCTGGAGTAACGGAATATTGCTTCTGAGGGACAACGTGAAGATACCTCATTAGTGCCCCCAGAGAACTGTGGATATGGTTGTGACCTAAAGATATTCAACCCCTTGTTGTCTCCCCATCTCCATCAGTATTATGTTAGAGAACACACCGCTGTACTGCCAAAGAGGATACATGAAAGAAATTTATTCAGAGGTGCCATTAACATCTTTAAAAATTAAAGTGCTTAGCACATTGGCCTCACATCTCCACCAGGGTCGGGGGTTCGATTCCTGCCGCAGCCCTGTGTGTGCGGAGTTCGCATGTTCTCCCCGTGATTTGGGGGTTTCCTCCCCATTCCAAAGACATGTATTGTAGGCTGATTGGCATTTCCAATCATGTCCGTCGTGTATGAATGGGTGTTTGCGTGTGCCCTGTGATGGACTGGCACCTTGTCCAGGGTGTACTCCGCCTTGTGCCCCATGACCCCTGGGATAGGCTCCAGGTTCCCCACGACCCTGTAGGATAAGTGGTACAGAGAATTCATGGATGGTACAATTGACAGTAATAGTAATTCAATAAAGAGACACTATTGTGTCTTATTAAACTCAGTGGGTTGTTGGTTAACAAACAGTTTCTTTAATGGCTGTGATACATTAATTAATTCATTGATCTTTCCTCCAGGGTTTTTTTCGGAAGCAGCAACTTGTTCAGCACTGAACAGTGTTAGGATCGTTTTTCTACTTTGGATTGCTCTCCACTTGAAAACATTTGAAGGTATGAATTGATGATCTCATGGATAAGTAGTCTTATGAGAACTTTTCAGTTACTGGCATTATGCAAATATATAGCTAAAAATCTGAAAGAATAATCCATTTGCAGTTTAAATTTGCAGTAAACACATTTTCGATATAATCCTTTAATAAATCATTTTTTAATCTAGTTTTCTGTATAGAAACTGTGTAATGTCACATAGCAGAGCAGGAAATAATGACTTTTTGAGTATCACTGCCATTACATTTAATCGTAAAGTGTTAGATTTGGCACTTTGTTGGAGGCTGTTTAATGTGACACTGGATCAGCTGCAGGTGCGCATAAAGGTTTGCATGTCTGATAAAGTCATTTAAATATTTATTTTCACTTTCCATCCCTCACCTGTACCCATTCTAGAATTTCTTGCACAGTTTGAATACCTGCTTCAGGTCCATCTTTTGCCTACTGCTAGCTCTGGAAACACCTGCAGCAGGTCATCAGTGTTTAGGATTACTTTAGTTAGGCTTTTTGAAACTGGGAATGAGTTAGAAATGTTGGATTTAGGAAATATTGGCCTAATCAGTACATATTGTGTCTTCATTATATTGCAGGTTATCCCCACCAATTAATTAACCACTTGGCAATTCCACTACAATATGCAGTGATAAGTGTTAATGCTTATTCACGTGAGTATCAAAACATTACACCATTACCATCTGCAAGATGTTATTTCATACTTGCATAAAGTAAAAAGTTAAGAAAGTAAAATGATTTTCAAATTAAAATGAAAATCATGTGCTTCCATTATGTCTTTGGAAAAGATAAAAAGAATTAGTCTCTATTTTTTTCATTTCTGTCTTTAATTTATTTATTCATTTTCATATGGTTCATTTACATGTGATTCATTTACATTTGATTCATTTACATGTGATTCATATTCATGAGATTCATATTCATGTGATTCATTTACGTATGATTCCTTTACATGTGATATAATTTCTAAGATGCAAATTAAAGTTATTGTCAGGAGATAATTATCCGTATCAGCGTCTTAGTCTACTATCTTTTGTCACATCTTGGAAAATTTATATTACTTTGGTTTAACACCTTGTTTGGGGTAGATAAGTCATTTTAAATGCACAGGAGAGAGAGAAATAGTTTGTATATATTGTAACCTTATTTTTGACAGGTCTAGGTCAAAGGTCAAAAAGACACATATTATTACGCTCTATGTCTCGGTCAAAGGTCAAGATCATAAAATTTCATGACCGTGACAGGTGTAGGTCATTACAAACCGTCATTATCGTAACAGTTGTCGTTAACGATCATCACCAGCTGTCATTATCATAACAGGTGTAGGTCATTAACAACCGTCATTTTTTTAACAGTTGTCATTAACAGTCATCACCAACCATCATTATCGTAACAGGTGAAGGTTAAAAATGGATAATGTTACACCTTCTTTCCCATAGAATAATCGTTGATCTTGACAGGTGTAGATAAAGATATATAATGTTACATGTGTTAGGTTTGTTGTAATCTGTTGTGTTCCCACACATCTGTTTAAATATTTAGGCCATAGCTAATTGATTATTATCAGTACTAAACTTTAAATCCGGTTCCCATACATTCCAGACACATATGTTCTCATACATAGTATGGCCATGTGTATTCCACACACACACACACACACACACACACACACACACACACACACATCCAACCAAATTTATGACACACACACACAAACACACTTTCTTTTCACATTATTTAAAAGGACTTTAAGTGTTATGTACTTAATTGCCATAATTATGAACACAAGTTGTTAAGTTGACAATCATTTTTAAAATTACGTTGCTCCATTTAGATTTTCTCCAGTAGAATGCAGTCTTTTAAACCAGGAAAAATGACTACCTTTAAGTTGTATAACAATAGTAAGTAAAATCCAGTGTGATTTACAATACAAATCTCATACGTAAAATGTCTGCAGGATTTATAGACATTAAAGCACTGAATGAAATGAGCAATATAGACAAAAAAGAAACACACTGTGTCTACTACTTTTATCTCTCTCATAGAACTATCCACAGTCCAAACGCTGTGGAGCTAGAAGGCTATATGTGCGAATGACAAAAGATTAAAAAATAAATAAAAAATGTATCATTACATGATATTAGATTACATAATGTAGTTGAGGTTTACACGAATAAGCAGAAATGGAATCATGCTTTTCTTTCCTATAACACAAATGAAAAGCCCTCTCTACACGAGCAGATTTGTGTTACGAAGCGCAGACGGAGACAAGCGCGGGCGAGCGGAGAGATGGCGTGTGACTGAACACAGGACGAGAATCGACTCGGGACAGAGCAGGTAAGCTGTATATCAGGGACGTAGGCAAAAGCGTAGTGAGAGACGAGCGTGAAATCGAGCACCAGGGAAAACACTTATAATGAAACAGGCTTGGTAATCAAACAGAGACGAGGCCGCTGAGCGGTTACTTCGCAAGCGGCTCATGCTAGGGAGGCCCTTATATAACCTTAGGTGTGTACAGGTGTTCGTAATTAGAACTCCGGCGAACTCGAACACGGGTATGACTGGGAAGTGTAGTCCTCCTCTGCCACATCCCTGGGTGGCACTACACTTTGTGAGCTGCCATGCCGATTTCACCGTGTCGTAACAGAGCCCCCCCCCAAAGGGCTCACTCCGGGAGCCGAAGTTCTCCGAGGCCTCCCCCCCTCCGGGGGGCTGGTTTGTCTGGATGAGCCGCGTGGAAGTCCTTACGCAGGCCTGCGTCCAGAATGTTTCGGGCTGGGACCCAGCACTGTTCCTCTGGTCCATACCTCTCCCAGTCTACCAGATACTGAAGTCCCCCTCTCCTCCGTCTGGAGTCTAAAATGTCGCGGACGCGGTAGGCTGGGCGGCCTTCTATCTCCAACGGTTCCGGTGGGGAATCCTCCGGCACCGCTGTGGCCAAGGGGCCTGAGATCACAGGTTTGAGAAGTGAGACGTGGAAAGACGGGGCGATGCGACTGTGTCTCGGAAGGTCCAGACGATACGTGTCTTCATTAATTTGCCTCAGAATTCGGAAGGGCCCGATATACTTCGGTTGAAGTTTTGTACCCGTGAGGGGTCTCAGATCTCTTGTGGAGAGCCACACCCTGTCCCCGGGTCGATAAATAGGGTGAGCCCTCCGGCGCCGATCGGCCTTTCGTTTAGCGATGTGGGACGCCTGCATCAGCTGTTGATGGGCACGCTCCCAGACCTGTTCGCTGCGGCGGAACCACTCATCCAC
This sequence comes from Ictalurus furcatus, assembly GCF_023375685.1. Lineage (NCBI taxonomy): Eukaryota > Metazoa > Chordata > Actinopteri > Siluriformes > Ictaluridae > Ictalurus > Ictalurus furcatus. Next base: position 885,533 of record NC_071267.1, read on the forward strand.
TGCTGGCGAGTCCGTGTGAGACGCGTTCCAGCGGAATAATGGTGGTTGGTAACCCAAGACACACTGGAACGGGGTGAGCTGGGTGGCGGAATGCCGTAGCGAGTTCTGGGCGTATTCCGCCCATGGTAGGTACTGACTCCAGTCCCCTGGGTTGGCAGAGCAGTAAGTCCGAAGGAACTGTATGACTTCCTGGTTGGCCCGTTCTGCCTGTCCGTAAGCCTGGGGGTGGTAACCGGACGTGAGATTAATGGCGACCCCCATCTTCCTCATAAAGCTGGCCCAAACCCGCGATGTGAACTGTGGCCCCCTATCAGTCACGATCTCCTCAGGGATGCCAAAGTAGCGAAAGACGTGTTGAAACAGGAGTTCCACCGTGGTGAAGGCAGATGGGATGGCTGGTAATGGAATTAAGCGCAAGGACTTCGAGAACCGATCTACGACCACCAGTATTGCGGAGTTCCCCTGCTACTTCGGCAAGTCGGTTATGAAATCGAGGGCCAGGTGGGACCACGGACATTCAGGTATGGGTAAGGGCACCAACTTCCCATCCAGGAGCGCACGTGGGCCCTTGGACTGAGCGCAAGAGGAACACGAGGATACGATGCGCTGAACCTCTCTGGGCATGTTGGGCCACCAGTACTTCTCGGCCAGCAGTTGGTAAGTGCAGCGGGTCCCCGGGTGGCCCGTGGCCAAAGTCGTGTGGGCCCAGGTGATGAGTTCGAGACGGCACCGCTTAGGCACGAACTGTTTGTCGGGAGGACAGGCTGCTGGGATTCTTGCGCTGGGAATACGGGCTAAGTTCTGTGCTAGGGGCCACTCCAGGGCGCCCACTATGCAGGAGGGAGGCATAATGTAACTCTCTTTCTCCATCGGCCGCTCTGGGACATAAATGCGAGACAGAGCGTCTTCCTTTGTATTCTTCGAACCAGGTCGGTATGACAGGGTGAACTGGAACCTGGAGAAGAATAAGGACCAGCGGGCTTGGCGAGGAGTGAGCCGTTTGGCGGTTCGTAGATATTCCAAATTCTTATGGTCCGTGAAGATAACAAATGGGTGTACTGCCCCCTCCAACCAGTGTCTCCACTCTTCTAGGGCCAGCTTGATGGCCAGAAGTTCACGGTTCCCCACATCATAGTTGCGCTCTGCTGGCGACAACTTCCGGGAAAAAAGGCCACGGGGTGTAACTTGGGACTCTCGCCAAACCTTTGTGATAGAATTGCTCCCACTCCACCTCCGACGCGTCGACCTCCACGACAAATGGCCTGGAGGGATCCGGGTGTCTGAGAATGGGAGCCGTGGTGAAAGCCCGCTTAAGTCTCTCCAGAGCCTCCTGGGCAACTGGGGTCCACAGCAGTCGCCTGGGCTTACCTCTCAGGAGTGACGTCAGGGGTTGCGCTACTTTACTGAAGTCTCTAATGAATCTTCAGTAAAAATTTGCAAAGCCAAGGAAACGCTGCAACTCCCTGACGGTTCGCGGAGTGGGCCACTCCACGACCGCCTGAATCTTATGCTGGTCCATGGCGACCCCCCTTGGGCTAATGACATACCCCAGGAAAGAGATTGTGTGCTGGTGGAATTCGCACTTCTCGGCCTTTACGTACAGCTGGTACTGCAGGAGGCGTTGCAGTACGTGCCGGACATGCTGGACATGTTCCTCCAGGGAGGTCGAATAAATCAGGATGTCGTCAATGTAAGCGATGACGTACCTTCCTAGCATGTCCCTCAGAGCGTCATTGATCAGGTTCTGGAACACGGAGGGGGCGTTAGCGAGCCCATACTGCATGACCAGGTACTCATAATGTCCAGAGGTGGCGCTGAAGGCCGTTTTCCACTCGTCCCCCTCCCTAATACGAATTAAGTTATAAGCGCTGCGGAGGTCCAGCTTAGTGAAGAGGGTGGCGGACCATAACTGTTCCAAGGCTGAGGGGACGAGAGGCAGCGGATATCGGTACTTAATGGTCACTTGGTTAAGGGCCCGATAATCAATGCATGGTCGGAGGCCCTCTCCTTTCTTCTCCACAAAGAAGAACCCGGCAGACACAGGGGATGTGGACGGTCGGCTGTACCCCTGCCGGAGAGCCTCCTGAATTTACTCCTCCATGGCCTGCTGCTCCGCTTGGGAGAGCGGGTAAACACGGCCCCGAGTTAGGCTGGCCCCGGGGAGGAGGTCAATGGCACAGTCGTAGGGCCTGTGAGGTGGGAGACAGCTGGCCCTCTCCTTGCTGAACACCTCATGGAGGTCGTGGTACTCGGGGGGAATTTTAACTGAGGTAGGCGACAGGGGATTCTCCACAGTCGTGGTGGCCAAAGGGACCGTGGGGCCCCTCAAACAATTCTGCAAGCAATACGGGGACCATTGGGTGAGTTGCTTGTCAGTCCAGGAGATTTGGGGGTTGTGCAGTTCCAGCCAGGGGAGTCCGAGTATAACGGGGTGTCTGGTGGAGACCGTGAGGTAAAGGACCAGAGTTTCGTGGTGAAGGGCGCTAACTTGAAGGCAGACAGGGTGTGTGCTGTGAGATATTACGCCTCCCCCTATAGGCGACCCATCAATGGATTGGAGCTTACGAGGACGGAGGAGGGGACGTATGGAAAGGCCGAGCTCCTGCGCCGTCTTCTCATCTATGAAGTTCTCCGCTGCTCCGGAGTCGATGAGTGCTGAAAGAACAAAAGAACAGCCTGAATGTTCTATCACGACAGGTACAGAAAATATGTGAGACCTACAAGACTGGTTAGGACTCACCCGGGCATGACAAGGTGGGTTGTCAGTGCGCCCCCCGTTCCCTTGGCGCCTCCTGTGCGGGCATTGGCGGACGGCATGGGTTTCCTCACCGCAGTAGAAGCACCGGAACTCAATTCTCTCCCTCTCCTCCTCGCAGGACCGTGCCCCTCTGAGCTGCATGGGTTCGCTTGCTGCGCCCGGCTCAGCTAGCAGTAAACCGTGTGATATGGAACAGTTGGTATGGCGCAGACGGTCCAGCCTTATGGTCAGATCCACGAGGTCGTCAAAAGTTAGCTGTTCACCCCGACAGGCCAACTCATGCAGTAACTCCGGATCGAGGCCACGGCGGAACGCGGTCTTAAGGGCTGGTTCATTCCAGCCACTTCGGGTAGCGATAGTGCGAAACTCTAGCGCATACTCTCTTGCAGTACGAGAGCCCTGTTTGAGTTGCATGAGCATCAGTCTCTTTCTCACACACAAACACACACACACACACACACACACACACACACACACACATATCCCTGTCTAACATTCCTGAGCCAGGTCAAAAGTCATCACCAACCGTCATTATCTTAACAGGTGTAGGTCAAAGATGAATAACGGTGGTCCCCACCCTTAATGTAGAGTGACAAATGTACATACCCTCCATGACTACATTACATGTGTGTGTGTGTGTGTGTGTGTGAGAAAGAACACAGAGTCTCAGGAAACTTGTAGTCAGAAATAATCACAGCGCTTTTGTCTAAAAAGTAATTCAGGGTCCTATTACCACAACTTAATTAAATTTGTGATTGCAAGATAAAAATTCTAATTTATTGATTGGATTAAATATTCTAAGTTGTAAACATTGTTTTGATGAGATGTGTTGACATAATATTGTTGATAATTACATCAACTTAATGTTGTTGTCACGTCTCGTGACGCAACGGAGATCAGGTAGGATGCAAGCGCAGGTTGAACAACAGTTTTATTTAAAGAGAGACAGGCAGACAAATCCAAAACGTGATCCAAAAACGTAATCCAGTAACATGCAAGGTTCAGGCGATCGGCAAACAGGCATAAACGAGGCAAGGCAGGAATCAACGTCGTGGTCTCGGGATACAGGGTCGATATACCAAACATGAAACATAAACAGCAGCGAGGGAAGGTAGCGGAGAAACCAGCGTGAACTTAACAAATGAAACTAAACATGACATGAACTATGAACTATGAACTAAGACTAAGACTAAGACTATGAATCTAAACATGAGACTATGGACTGTGACTGTGGATATCTATCGTAAGGACTCTAAACTAATCGACTATCTAACTCATTCAACATTCCGCGTTGTGTGCTGGGAGGCGCAGGGTATATATGCAGAGATAATCAGCCTCGTAATGGCTGACGGCTGAGGACAATTCAGACACACGTGAGACTACAACCAATGACAGAACGGGGAGGAGACATGACAGAAACATAAACAAATGCACTTGTAGAAATGTCACGATTGTCCACAAGGGGAAAGCAGGTGCTCGCGTACCTGCTCGTGCACACGCGCTGCTGGCTCAAATTTAGCCTATTACCCAAAAACACTTAAAATTCAACATAGAAGCAAATACTCACATCTACCTCTGAACCCAGTTGGAGATAGAAAAAAAGACACCAGCCGTGAGTGAGAAGAAGCAAGGGTCCAGATTTATTGGTTCTGTTCCACCACACGAGATCCACACCGATGAGAATTCTCAGAAGTGATCTGATACCCTGAGCTTAAGCTCCAGTATTTATACTGTATTTACTCAGTAGATAACCAATATGTTTCAAAAAGACTATGATATCAATACTAATAGGGTTAAATAAGAGCTCATCTACATAAGTATTATGTTCTAAAAAAGGGCTATTCAACTTACTATTAGGCTCTAGAAAAGGCTTTTTCAATTTACCATTAGCTCCAAAACAGGGCTTTTCAATTTATCATTAGCTTCAAAAGTGGAGAGGCAAAACAACGAGTGACCTTGGTCTCACTATTATCTCGCGGGGGGGGGGGGGGCAGCTTGACTCAGCTTCCCTTATAAATGGCTCCTCATGGTTTTCTCTTAAAATTAAGGCCTTCCTTGCGAGACAAGAATCTTCACCATCTGAATTATGAGTAAGTTATCTTTTTCTGTATTTCTAGTTTATAATTTATTTTTATATTTGCTCTATATCTCTATTTTATATATAGTTATACTGCTTGAAAAACGGTTTACTGTACTGTACTTCCTACTTCATAATATTACATTATATTACCCTTCTACTGTCCTACATATCCTACTATTCTGTATTTTATAAAGAGTTTTCTATTATTATAAGATATTACCCTTATATCTTAATACTCCTTTTTATTATTCTTATAAAGTTATAATGTTATGTGTGTGTGTGTGTGTTATGTCTACATGCCCGCCCTTGGCTGTGCGAGAGTGTGTGTGTGTGTGTTAGCACTCCTCAGCTCTTATACTTCTTTTTGACTCTTCGACTAATAAACCATAATGTAGTACTTTTCAAGCTCTTTAAAGTGTAAATCCAATTTGTCAATATCCGCCTAATACCGCTTCTGTGTGTCTAGGTGCCCATCGTCATTCCTTCTTCTCCCCTTTACTGGATTTGGATCTGGATCTGGACACTCATTATCAGCTTGCGCATCTCACTGCTGATATCATGGTGCTACTTAACTTTCTTCGCAGCACCCCCTCTGGAAATGGAAATGTGGGGTTCCCCCCCCCTCTCCGATACAGAATCTACCCCGTGAACGTGTGTATTGACCCCTCTACACAGCCAGAACCCCCCTCCAGCTTTCAGTCTGAGGAAGATGTCATCTTCTCTGATCTGGGCCCCGACCATTCTTCCCTCTTCTCACCTGTCAGTCCGCCCCACTCTCAGTGGTCCTCTCACTTCACCTTCGCTGACTATCCCATGTCCCCAGGACGCACCCCATTTTCTTCCCCCTACCGCTCTCCTCAAGATTACGCACCCACCAGTCCTGTGAATTATCAATAAAATTACATATTACTCATACTAGGTCTCCCTCATGTTTATTTCATGTCATTTTTTATCCACAACAGTGCTCACATGCTCCACAGCGCGCTGCATAAAGGGGAACTCGTGACAGAACCCCCCCCAAAGGGCACCTCTCCCGGAGTGCCATGAAACATCCATCTCCATTGGCAGCCCCGGCCCCCTGGGCAGAATGAATGAATGAATGAATGCCTTTTATTGTCACTATACATATGTACAATGAAATTAAGAGCCACTCCTTTTTGCTCTGTGCAAACATGTACATTCAATACACAAGAAGAATAAACAGATAATACACAGATAAATAAACAAGATAAATAAACAAAATAAATAAACAAGATATACAAGATATGCAAGATAGATATGCAAGATAGATAGATATTGGGGTGGATGGGGGAGGTACTATGAAATGCACCGTTTTGAGACACTATATACATATGCTGTGGACTCAGTACATGTGTTTGTTTATCATGGTAATAGCTTCCGGGAAGAAACTATTCCTAAATCTACTAGTCCTTGTTTTGATGCACCTGTAACGTCTCCCTGAGGGCAACAGATTGAACAGATCAAAGCCAGGGTGAGAACTGTCCTTAATGATGGTTTTTCCTCTGCTGAGGCAACGGGAAGTGTAAATATCCATCAGGGAGGGGAGAGGGCAGCCAATGATCTTCTGTGCTGCTCTTACTACCCTCTGAAGCCTCTCCCTGTCTGCTGCGGTGCAGCTACCGTACCACACCGTGATACAGTATGTCAGCAGGCTCTCGACGGACGAGCGGTAGAAGATCAGCAGCAAATTGGAGTCCAGATTGTACTTCCTGAGAACCCTCAGGAAGTGTAGCCGCGTTTGAGCCTTCTTGATAACCGCTGTGATGTTGTCCGTCCAGGAGATGTTTGCAGAGATAAGGACACCAAGAAACCGGACGGTGTGGACCTTCTCCACACACTCACCATTAATGAAGAGGGGGGCCAGCTCCGTGTTGTTTTTTCTGAAGTCTACAATAAGTTCCTTGGTTTTCTTGGTGTTTAGAGTCAAATTGTTCTTTGAACACCAGGCTGCCAACTTTAGGACTTCCTCTCTGTAGGCTGCCTCCTCTCCTTTTGAGATAAGTCCGACCACTGTGGTGTCGTCAGCAAACTTGATGATAAGATTATTGTTGTAGACTGGTCTACAGTCATATGTGTAGAGACAGTACAGGAGGGGGCTCAACACACAGCCCTGTGGAGAACCTGTGCTCAACGTGCGAGTGGAGGAGAGGTGGGGTCCGAGTCTCACTGTCTGGGACCGGTTGGTGAGAAAGTCGTTTATCCAGGCACACATGAGGCGGGGGAGGCCAAGGGTGACCAATTTGGTGACGAGAATGTCCGGAATTATTGTATTAAAAGCCGAACTGTAATCCACAAAAAGCATCCGGACGTAGCTCTGTTGCTGCTCTAGATGCCTCAACACATAGTGGACAGCTGTTTGCACGATAAGCAAATTGAAAAGGATCGAAACCTGGGGGGAGGTAGTCCTTGATGTGCTGAAGAATCAATCTCTCAAAGCACTTCATGATAACTGGAGTGAGGGCTACAGGACGATAATCATTCAGGCTAGTGGTGGGCGACTTCTTTGGCACTGGAATGATTGTGGCTGATTTTAGGCAGGACGGGATGACTGCTTGGGCCAGGGAGAGACTGAAAATTCTGGTAAAGATGTGGGCAAGCTGGTGGGCACATGATCTGAGCACCTTACCAGGTACACCGTCTGGGCCAGCAGCCTTCCTGGGGTTCACTGCCAGAAACATCCGTCTAACATCGTGTTCCCTCACAGTAAGTAGAGTGGTGCAGGAACCAGAAGGGGATGGAGGCAGGGCTGGACTGGTACGGGGGCTAGATGAGGGTGGAGGTGGGGCTGGAGCAGATGAGTGCCGTTGTTGTGATGTTTCAAAGCGAGCAAAGAAGCAATTTAGCTCTTCTGCCAGAATCGCACTCAGGTCTCCTGTTGTCGCCTCACGGCCTCTGTAGTTCGTGATGTTCTGTATGCCCTGCCACACCTCTCGTTTATTTTTGCTGGACAGGTGGGACTCTATGCTCCTCTTATAGGCCGCCTTAGCTTCCTTAATACCACCTTTCAGGTTGGCACGGGCAGCTCTGTACAGAGCTCTATTACCAGACCTGAAGGCAGCGTCGCGGGCTCTGAGGAGTGTGCGGACCTGTTTGGTCATCCATGGTTTCTGGTTTTGGAAAACCCGGATGTTTTTTCCCACAGTCACATTTCCGATACAGAACTTGATGTAGTCCAGTACCGTTCCTGTTAATGTTTCTAGCTCTTGATGTTCAAACAAATCCCAGTCTGTCTGTTCGAAGCAGTCCTGTAGTTTGCAGAATGCATCATCAGGCCAGGTGGTAACAGTCTTTATAGTGGTCTTGACACTGCGTCTGAGGGGGGTGTAGGCAGGGGAGAGCAGGAGGGAGAGATGGTCTGATTGGCCGAGGTGGGGGAGAGGTATGGCTCTATATGCGTGCTTAATGTTGGAGTAAACATGATCCAGAGTGTTCGCCCCTCTAGTAAAACACTTAACATGTTGATAGAATTTCGGGAGTACAGTCTTCAAGTTCGCCTTATTAAAGTCTCCTGCAATTATGTGAACACCATCGGGGTAAGCCCTCTGCTGCTTGTTTATGGTGTTCAACAGGAGAGAGAGCGCCCTGTTCACATTGGCGTCGGGTGGAATATACACAGCCGTGATAATCACGACTGTTAGCTCTCTCGGTAGAAAAAAGGGCCGACATCTTAAGGACATGTACTCGAGGTCAGGGGAACAATGTTTAGACAAACATTGTTCCATTATTACACCAATTCTCATGCACATACATACAGAGCCCCCCCCCCTCTGCTCTTACCGGAGTCCTCAGTCCTGTCCCAGCGAAGCATAGTACGACCTGCTAGCTGCATGCTAGCATCGGGTATCCTTGGATGAAGCCAGGTTTCAGTGATAATCAAAACACAGCAGTCACGGACGTAGCGATTTCCAGCTAGTTGTAATTCCAAGTTGTCGATTTTATTCACTAGCGATCTGGCATTGGAGAGAAACAGGCTCGGTAAAGGTGGCTTGTGTGGTTGTTTTCTTAGCCTTAGCATAATACCAGACCTGCATCCCCGCTTTTGCTTCCTCTCCCGCCTCCGTCTGCGCCGCCTTCTGGACCCGACAACAATCCACGGAGAGCCCGGCAATCTCGCTATGTCGTCTGGGATGTTGTGCGTGCGATGAAACATTCTCGTAATAGGTATGCGGTGTTGGTCCCCAATATCCATAAGGTTCTGACTTGTATAGCGGATGTTCGTGGAACCGATAATGCTCAAACAAATAATAAAGAAATAATACAAAAACAACGAAAAGGAGCACTGGAAAGGAGAGCCGTGAGCCGCAGCAACTGTGTGCGCCGCCATCTTCCCAAGCAGAGCCTGGAGACCGCACGGCATTCTTGGCGAAATAACAAGGCAGAGAGACGTACATGGCAGAGCAGGGAAGCAGAGCGACGTCCTCAGCTGAACAGGTAGGCAGAGCGACAACCACAGCCGGGCAGACAGGCCGAGCTCCGTCCTTGGCAGAGCATGAAAGTGGAGCGACATCCTCGGTGGAGCATGAAGGCAGAGCGATGACCACAGCCGGGCAGACAGGCCGAGCTCCGTCCTTGGCGGAGCATGAAAGTGGAGCGACATCCTCGGCGGAGCATGAAGGCAGAGCGATGACCACAGCCGGGCAGACAGGCTGAGCGAAGTCCTCGGCGGTGCATGAAGGCAGAGCGAGGGTCTCCGTGAGGCCAGGGAGAGGAGCGTGGGTCTCCGTGAGGCCAGGGAGAGGAGCGTGGGTCTCTGTGAGGCCAGGGAGAGGAGCGTGGGTCTCCTCGAAGCAGGAGGGGGGAGGAGCGTGGGTCTCCGTGCGGCCAGGGAGAGGAACGTGGGTCTCCTCGAAGCAGGAGGGGGGAACGAGGTTCGCCATGGAGCAGGAAGGCTGAGCGAAGTCCACAGCCAAACAGGAAGACTGAGTGACGTCCACAGCCAAACAGGAAGACTGAGTGACGACCTCAGCTGAACAGAAGGACTGAGCGATGTCCACAGCTGAACAGGAAGGCTGAGCAACGTCCACAGCTGAACCGGAAGGCTGAGCGACGACCTCAGCTGAACAGGAAGGCTGAGCGACGACCTCAGCTGAACAGGAAGGCTGAGCGACGTCCACAGCTGAACAGAGAGGCTGAGCAATGTCCACAGCTGAACAGGGAGGCTGAGCGATGTCCACAGCTGAACAGGGAGGCTGAGCGACGACCTCAGCTGAACAGGAAGGCTGAGCGACGTCCACAGCTGAACAGGGAGGCTGAGGCTCTGAGGTCACCAGGTGAACCTTGGGCATGGGCGGAGCTTGACTGTGCGTGTTGGCAGACTCGGGCGTGCGCAGAACTTGGCCGTGCGTGTTGGCAGACTCAGGCGTGAGCAGAACTTGGCCGTGTGTGTCGGCAGACTCGGGCGTGCGCAGAACTTGGCCGTGCGTGTCGGCAGACTCGGGCGTGAGCAGAACTTGGGTGACCGGGTCGGTAGACTTGGGCGTGGGCTGAACTTGGGCGACCGGGTCGGTAGACTTGGGTGTGACATCAGGAACTTGAGACTTGACTTGGACTTGGACCTCAGGGACTTGAGACTTGACTTTGGCTTTCAAAGACTGGAGACTTGACTTGGACCTCAGGGACTTGAGACTTGACTTGGACTTCAGAAGCTTGAGACTTGACTTGGACTTCAGAAGCTTGAGACTTGACTTGGACTTGGACCTCAGGGACTTGAGACTTAACTTGGATTTCAGAAGCTTGAGACTTGACTTGGACTTGGACCTCAGGGACTTGAGACTTAACTTGGATTTCAGAAGCTTGAGACTTGACTTGGACTTCAGAAGCTTGAGACTTGACTTGGACTTCAGAAGCTTGAGACTTGACTTGGACTTCAGTGACTGGAGACTTGACTTGGACCTCAGGGACTTGGTTGTCTGTGTTAACATCAACTTGGTGGCTCATCTGCTCATAATGCATGTGGAATGGAAGATCAGCACTGTTCGCCACATTAACTCCCTTCAACAGCTCATCCAAGTTGTAGCTCTGCCCTGGTTCCCCAAACTCCCTCAGAAACAGGTCCGAAAACTGCCTACTGTCCTCCAGTACCCGGGGTCTCATGGCTGCTACTCGCTGTGCCCACTTGTGAGCTGGGCCAAAAAATCGGGACATCATGAACTTAATCCATTGTCTCTCCCTTGGCTTCGGGTCAAACAGGCTTGAGAAGTAACTCTGGCAGTCTATCAAAAAATAGTCCGGATAACCAAAGAAGCCATCATACCGATCGGGAAGGTCCATGAAAGTCCATTGCGAGAACTGCATAGAATCCAAGGCGGGGATGATTGGCGTGGACCTCCGGGTTCTGCGTTCTCGTGCTGCATCCATGATTGGCGGAATGTTCTGTCACATTTCGTGACGCAACGGAGATAAGGTAGGATGCAAGCGCAGGTTGAACATCAGTTTTATTTAAAGTGAGACAGGCAGGTATATATGCAGAGATAATCAGCCTCGTAATGGCTGACAGCTGAGGACGATTCAGACACACGTGAGACTACAACCAATGACAGAACGGGGAGGAGACATGACAGAAACATAAACAAATGCACATGTAGAAATGTCACGATTGGCCACAAGGGGAAAGCAGGTGCTTGCGCACCTGCTCGTGCACGCGCGCTCACATGCTCCCTAGCGCACTGCATAAAGGGGAACTCGTGACAATTGTGTGTAATTTAAACTGAAATTTCTGCATTAATTGATTTAAAACAAAATTTAAGTTGTAGTACATTTACATTTATTAATTTAACAGACGCTTTTATCCAAAGTGACTTACAAATGACAGAATACAAGCAAAGCGATATATCAAGCAGAGAACAATACAAGTAGTGCTACCATACAAGATCTATTAATTGAGTTCTAGAAGAAAGTAGTAGCTTAACAAAATTAAGTCTTGATAACTTCAAGTCACTAATGTCAAGTCCCCTCCCCTACCCATTTAACATGTCTGGACACGTTCAGACAGTTGTTGAATTTCATCAGAATTAAAATCCAAAATATTAATCCTCTACTCGCTATTCTGTCATACAATAGATAGAGCATGTAAAAACACTTCCTCTTACCTTCTCAGAAGGCAGAGTCTTTATGCCTCTGGGCTAGAGAACCAATGAAATCCTTTCCCTTTTGCCGGAGGTACCAAAGGAATTTTACTCACGGAGTAAGATATATGAATCGTCCTTTTGTATGGACTTCGGTTTATTAAAGAACAAAAGAGATTACAAGTAACTTGACTAAGAAATTTATAAAAAGATTTAAAGAAAATAGAATAAAGAAAAACAAGCGACTACGCAACTACGCAGAGTCTGAAAATGGTTTTCTTTTAAGCAGAGACATAAAAACACACCTCTTTAACATTGCGTGGAAGTTGGGGACAGTGCCCAAGGAGTGGAAGACCGGGGTGGTGGTTCCCCTGTTTAAAAAGGGGGACCAGAGAGTGTGCGCCAACTATAGGGGTATCACACTTTTCAGCCTCCCTGGTAAAGTCTACTCCAGGGTGCTGGAACGGAGGTTTTGGCCGATAGTCAAACCTTGGATTGAAGAGGAACAATGCGGATTTCGTCCTGGTCATGGAACAACGGACCAGCTCTTCACTCTCGCAAGGATCTTGGAGGGGGTCTGGGAGTATGCCCAGCCAGTCTACATGTGTTTTGTGGATTTGAAGAAGGCGTATGACCGGGTCCCCAGGGATTTACTGTGGGAGGTGCTGAGGGAGTATGGGGTGAAGGGTTCCCTTCTTAGGGCTATCCAATCGCTGTACTCCCAAAGCGAGAGCTGTGTCCGAATGCTCGGCAAAACGTCTGACTTATTCCAGGTGCGGGTTGGGCTCCGCCAGGGCTGCGCTTTGTCACCAGTCCTGTTTGTGATATTCATGGACAGGATATCGAGGCGCAGTCATGGTGTGGAGGGGGTGCGGTTTGGTAACCTGATGATCTCATCGCTGCTTTTTGCAGATGATGTGGTCCTGATGGCATCATCGGTCCGTGACCTCCAACACTCACTGGATCAGTTCGCAGCTGAGTGTGAAGAGGCTGGGATGAGGATTAGCACCTCTAAATCTAAGGCCATGGTTCTCAGCAGGAAACCGATGGAGTGCCTACTCCGGGTGGGGAATGAGTACTTAACACAAGTGAAGGAGTTCAAGTACCTCGGGGTCTTGTTCACGAGTGAGGGGACATTGGAGCAGGAGATTGGCCGGAGAATTGGAGCAGCGGGAGCGGTACTGCAATCGCTTTACCGCACCGTTGTGATGAAAAGAGAGCTGAGCCAGAAGGCAAAGCTCTCGCTCTACCGGGCAATCTTCGTTCCTACCCTCACCTATGGTCATGAAGGCTGGGTAGTGACCGAAAGGACTAGATCGTGGGTACAACCGGCCGAAATGGGTTTTCTCAGGAGGGTGGCTGGCCTCTCCCTTAGAGATAGGGTGAGAAGCTCGGTTATATGAGAGGAACTCAGAATAGAGCCGCTGCTCCTTTGCGTTGAAAGGAGCCAGCTGAGGTGGTTCGGGCACCTGGTAAGGATGCCCCCTGGGCGCCTCCCTAGGGAGGTGTTCCAGGCATGTCCAGTTGGGAGGAGACCTCGGGGAAGACCCAGGACCAGGTGGAGAGATTATATCTCCACACTGTCCTGGGAACGCCTCGGGATCCCCCAGTCAGAGCTGGTTAATGTGGCTCGGGAAAAGGAAGTTTGGGGTCCCCTGCTGGAGCTGCTGCCCCCGCAACCCGATTAACAGATAAGCGGTTGAGGATGGATGGATGGATGGATGGATGGATAAAAACACTTTTAGATCACGCAGGATCAGATAGTTTTTCTTCCTTCACAAGAAACTAAAATGAGTAATATTCACCCGAGGTGCGGCCCTGAACACTCGTCTGTTTGAAGCTTATATACATCTTTTCGCTTGTGGTTTCAAGCACTAGAGTCTACGATTTCGCTCAAAACCGCAACGCCTTCTCAACGGTGTCCGGATGCGGTTACGAGCGAAAACTCTGAAGCTGCATGTAGAAAACAGAAAGCATGTCTTTATTTGGGTCTTTAACAGATAAACCGAGGTTGGGGATTTATGGTTTTTGAGCACTCGCCTTAACCCACTAATCCCGTAAGAACGATATACCGGCTTGGTCGTCTATGCCAAATACCCGTAAGACCGATAGAGTGGCTTTACAGTGTAAACGTTATTCCCGTAAGACTGGTATACCAGCATTACTCTGCTATGATTCCTTACTTATTATTATTTTTAATTCTAATTATTATTTTTTGACCCGGAAGGTTGATGATGTCACAACGTGATGCCGTCATTACGATGAAGAATATCCAAGCGTGAATGTTGTTGATACAGTGATCACAGGTACATCTAAAACAGTGAAAAAAAAGAAGACATACACAGTTACACAGGCGAGAGCGAGGATTCTAGATAGTGACAGCAGTGAAAGTTCAGGCTATGTTGAAACCGAAATTGATAGTGACGCAAACTCTCATGATTCAGGCACTGATCCGTCTTCATCTTTAGCATCAACCAGTGCGACTGACACTGCAGGGGTTTGGAGTCATAACGTGATCCTGATGTATTCAACTTTCAAACCAAACGAGGCACCTGGTCCTCGTGCTGCAGCCGCAAACTGTACCACTGACACTACTGTGCTGGAATACTTTATGTGTTCAAAACGCCAGTATTTCGCAAAGTGATGTGCCGAGACCACTTTCTTGCCATATGGAAATTTCTCCATGTGGTTGATGAACATGATCCAAGCATCGACAAGCAGGATAAGTTGTACAAAGTAAGTAAACACCAGAAATAAGTGTTTCATTGCAATTATTATTACAGAAAACAGTACCTGCTGGTCTGATTATCACCAGAAAGTTGACTTTTGGTGCTAAAATGCATTTATTCAAAGTCATTGACCATGCTGATGCTCGTATGCTACTTCTAAATGAGCATAAGGATTTTAGCAAGCAATTTTTTGCAATTTCTCCAGTTAAGAATTGTGAACTAAGTGGAGTAAAAACACTGAACTGCTTCATTTTCAAAGTAATATTACACAAATAGATTAGTATAAGTTGTTTCAAGGCCTAAAATGTTCAAATTAAAATGTTGATTTTGGGCCAATTTTGGCCTGTGAACTCAGGGTGGCATGCTGTTTCTATGGGAAATATAGGGTTGTGGGATATAATACTGTGGGAACTAAGGGGTAAGACTGTTAAAGCTGTGTGTGTTTTAGCGCTGGCTGCAAAAAACAGGAAGTAAAAACAGGATGCTTGTTTTTACTGGGCTTTCTTCAGATTTAAGCGTTCTATCAATTTTTCCATTTCATCTATTTGTCTAGAAAGGTTAGAGAGTCTCGTTATTTCTCCATTTCTCTGACTTAATTTCCTAATGTATTCAGTCCTCCTGTATTTAGCACATTCTTTTAACATTTCAGCTTCAGCTGTCATTTGATTTAAGACACTCAATATGCTATCACATTCTTTCACTACACAATAATTTTTCCATATCAGCTTTTCAGTTCTTTTTATATCCAGTGTGTCGAGCTGTAGATCTCTCAGGTCTTGCTGGATGTGCATAATGTCTGGAAACAGCTTTCTCAGCAGCCCCTGAACCAGAAGACTTCCCAGTCCGTCTTCCTCCATGTTGCTGTCTTGCCCTCCTCCTTATTCTTCTTTTTCTCCTCGCGTGGTTCTGTTTCCCCAGACTGTCAAGGTTGGTGTTCTTTACATAGTTTAATTATAATACAGTTTTAATCATTTCACATAATATCACATAACATAATACATCAGCTTGTATTTTACATTAAGCTGGAAATAATGGTAGGACTGAGGCTACATATATCTGAGATCCAAATCTCCTATAACACCCTCTCCTGGAGACTTAGTCCTACAGTTCCAAATATCATTATCTATTAACCCCACAGGGGCTGGGTAGGGTAGTACAAATGGAAGGTAATCATCACACCACATTTGGACACCTAGCTCGAATTTGGCTACAATTTGAAAATGCCATTGGCCATCATAAAATTTAGGAATCGGCGTACACTCCCACCATTCTGGGTCCCTGTTAAAAACATGTGAATTTAAGGGGCCTAATCTGTGTAAAAACCATGGTTGGAAGCATTCAGAATCCTTGGGCAATGAACGTAAGTAATTAATGTGAAGCCAGCAGCAGATAATAACCCTGGGCGGTCCCCAGTTCCTCAAGATTACCTTGGGAGATGAACCTCTGGGTATAAATTCCATTTGGACTTCCCCATTGGCCCTTGGGACTTCCAATATTACTGCAGGTTGTAAAACAGATATTTTTTATATATTAAGCACATGCCCATTCAACCTGTTGCCTGCCATACCACTTTATACCCCTCCACTACGATGCTAGCCATTTCTTTGAATTCCAACAGATTGTAAAAGATTCTACCTCCGTCTGTCTCTACTGCCCAGTACTTCCTTGGGTTTACTAAATGACACCAATCTGGAGTGAAAGTAGCACCTTTCTCGACTAACGAGAGTTCACATTTAACTAATCCAAAACTTCAGAATATATTTTCTAGTGTACTAATTTGTTTAGGTACAGATATTCCAGTGGAAATCATCTGTATAGGGGTTAATTCCCCATTTTGTCCCCACACTTTTGTGTGTCTACATGCACGGTCCGAACATACATGCTTATAGTCTGTAGTTAACATATAATATCGCTTAATTGTATTATCCAAACATAAATCACATCCTTCTAATCTTCTAGGAGCTTTCCTTTTGGGGATTGGTGCAACCATGTCTTCTAGGTTCATGTCTTCTTCCTGTCCAGATAAGACATCTTGTGAATCCTCACAGGTACAACACTTGCAATTAACTGTTCTACAACTTTGCCTAATCTCTTTAGATCAGTAAAGAAGAATGCCATTCCTATCAATGTGGATCCTTGACTGTTGTACAGTTCTCCCATCATTATACATATCGTAGAAAATACAATATGTATACATTGTTCTGATTAAGGTTTTTCCATTTCTTACTAAGTTCAGGGCAGTTATATACAATACCCGTAAACAGTGTATCGTCAATGCAGTGAATTAACAGTATACAAACTGGAATTTGTCTACTAGATACAGTAATATCTGTATCAAAATTATTTCCAAAATGAGTGAGTAATGCCCTCTGGGTCCGAACAATCCAGCCTTTCGAGCATGTGAACAGTTGGGCTACTATTAGGCTTACAGGTTTTCTATATCTAAAGTATATACAAATAAGTCCTATTACAGCAATTATACTCTGGCATCCGGGATTTCTTTGTATGATTTGCCATACTGACTAGGTAATCCATATTAAATAATAAAAGGTTTTTACCTGCAGCATGCCTGGGTCAAAGGCCCCTGAGGTCCCAGCCTGAGCTTGGTCCTCACTCAGAGATTCGTCCGTAATTTGTGATGAGTTGTTTTCCTCTGCCATTACTCTAAAGGTTGGTTTTAATCAAGATCCCGGATGCAAGTTTAAATTGAAATTTTGTCTGGTCTGGAGATTCTTGAAGCTGTGTCTCTATTTATCAGGTTCAAGAAGCTCCTCCTGTGTCTTATCTTGCTTCTCACAGCAGGTAACTGCTGTTTTCCCTGAGCTTCTTTTTAGTTTTGACATAATCACACTTGTTTAACAGTTTTTCTGTGGCTTCTTGCTTGTATCTTTTTCTATCCTTGAGCAATTTCTGCTTACAACAGCATATGCATCCTTTCGCCATCCATATACAGCATTTCCAAACCCCTAAGAAATTTCCTATTAGCACTACAAAAAATATACCTATACCCATGACCAGGTACCACCAATGAAATTTTATCCATTCTATGACATCCCATATTGTGTTCCATACTCCCATACTTTCGTGTCTTTGGCCTCCTGTTCTGTGAGACCTGGAAGAAATCTCCAGTGTGTTATGGGATGACACATTAGATGACCGTCTTTTCCTCTCACCTTGAACATTGTGCTCTCAAGGGTTTTATTGTCCTTTTCGAAACACCTACATATTCCTAGATATGTCGGGCTCTTATATCCTGTTCTGCTGACGACCATGCTGCCAGACTTTCGATAATCTATCTTGTAACCTATACCGGTCATATTCGCTTGGGCCTCCCAGTCCCTCTTATAATGTTTACAACTGTGCCTTTTGGAATAGTAAGCTGACATTAGATCATGGATATCGGCCAATTTATCCCACTATAGTGTTTCATTCCAATTTTTTCTAGCGTTTACTACCCATAATACTGATTTTCTTCCGTTTGTTCCCTTGGTTTCAAGGTGCCTACAGTGTCGTTCTGTCTTTAGGGTGACTGCAAGGGTTAGGGAATTCTTCATTCTTCTGAATGACATATATCCTCCACTACTCTGGTTCCCGTATGCCGCATATGGGATCATTGATACTCCTTCCAAGGTTCCCTCCTGTGCATGTCTGTGATTTTTCCTACTATGATGGTGGGTGTATTTTGATACCCATCCTTGATCCCTATAGTTGACTACTGTTCTGGCCTGAATATGGGTTTGAGCTATGACCAAGCTGTTCCTGTAATGTACATATAACGAGGATTTTTCGCTGCAAGAGGCCTAGTAGCCCCTGAGCCTTTACAGCCCTGTTATATACACAAGGACAAATAGCCCCTATTTGAGCCTTAGGGGCTCAAATAGGGGCTTTGTTCCATTCGTAAAACACTCTGGGATTTTTTCTGAATATGTAGTTCTCTTTATTCTACTCCTTTTTTTATTTTGCATTTCTACTTTAACCTCGGGTTGTACAATCTGGATCAAGGTATAATCAATATTTTCAGGTTCTGGTTCCCATTCCTGTATGGTATATACCCCACAGTCGTATATTTCTTCTTTATAGGTTTCTTTAATGATTTGATTCCAAATTTTTATTGTAATTTTTCAAGTATTGGTAATTACTGTGCTCGAATGGTTACTCGCCTTTCTAGTTATCCTCCAATGGGTATCATTTAGCCTACTTATTCCTTTCAAGCGTGAAAATTCTTGGGTATTGTTTTCAGAAACTTCTAAACCCTTGGGTGTAATGTATTTACTCCAATTCCTTATATTGTGTTCATCAGAAATTCCTACGTTTGTGCAGTTTTTCAATTCTTCCCAATCTACAGCTGGCCATTGTTCTCTAATTACTTCTTTCTGGTTTTCCACGGTGAAAGTTAAATTTCCGATAGTTATATTCCTAATGTTTATACATGGTACTGTTATGTGGATTTGTTTGCATTCTATATGTGTGGTATTGCTATGTCTGATCTCTTCATAAGTCATAAAGAGTGGGCTTGTTATCAGTGTGGTTACCACTAATATCAGTACTCCCCATCTACAGGCCTGTGTGCCCCTCCTGGCTGCTTCCTTCTCCAGGCGTATTAAACTGTCTGTAGATGAGTTTCTTCTTAATTTCCTGTGGGTCATCTGAAAAATAAAATTCGGGGAAGGGGAAGGGTTACTCGGTTCCCCTAACCCCTTGTTATATAGCAGATATTGATGGGCTAGGTAGCCCATGCCATTTTCTTTTTCCAAACAATCCTTTTTTCAGCTTTGTAATTTTTGGTAATTCACTGAATTCTAGGTTACATGTAATCCCTTCTAGCCATTCATAGTCAGGATGAGAGCACCTTCCTATTGTAGCTTTAAACCTAATATGACAGGTTAGCTGTTGTTCTGCTTCTGTTAGCACTTTCAATCCTTCTACTGGAAGACTGGTGCTTAGAATTTCTTCATCTGAGCTTTTCACTCTAAACTTGGGCCTGCCACTTAACAGGATGATTTCCTGTGCACTTTCAGAAATCACTATTACAGTCTATGAATCTCTTTTACAATGGCTAAAGCCTGTTATGATTTCCATTGCTTCATCACTCTTATCTCCCCTTGTGCAGGGGCCTCTTATATCTGTCCCTTGCCATTCAAGATTCATGGCTTCACAGATAACTAGAGTCTCCCAGGTTGTCAACTCCCAGACTTCCCCTTTCTTAATCTTTAACCATCCTGTGTGTTTTCCTCTCTCTTCGTTACTCTTTATCTTGCTGTTCTGTCTGTATCACACTATTGCATAAAACCTTCTGCCACATCCTGAGTTCCCAAACACTGTTCACATGTGCTAGGCTATTCTTACCTGTTCTGCCTTCTTCTGGATTTAATCCAGAGTGATCAGCATGACCCTCTAGCCAGTTCTGAAACAAGGCTAGTTTTTCGGGTGAATACCCATTTGATGGGTGTTTGACGAAGGAGGTCAATATTTTCCCTCTCCTGGTCTCTAGCCTAGTTTGTATCTTTTCTACTAGGCCTATGGGCGCGTGACAGGTTCTAGTGTTTGCTACTTGCTTTAGTGTTATCGTTTTTAGAATACCCTTTCTTTCTAATATTTCACACCTCGGACACTTCTTTACTTGTCATCCATCCCAATTACAGAGGCAGGTCTTACCTAGCTCTCCATAGATGGACACACAGTACGAACATTTTAGACAGTACATTTCATGTTAACTTCTTGTTCAAATATCATTGTTTTCAGGTGTTTCACTCTACATTGTCCACAAACCACAATACTACCTATCTGACTACCTATCTGACATTCAGTCATCTAAGTGCCATTCAGAAATGTTAAGGTCCCCTGAGGTCAACCTTTTATATGGGCCTGAGTCTCTTTTAGGCCCTAGCCACTTCAATCGGCTACTGGGTTCATTACCACATGAGCCCGGTGGGTAGGGTGTATAGGTCGACAGGTGATCAGGCTCCGGCCTACCCAGCCTACCCTGGCAACGATCCTTTTCTCAATCCATTGCCCTTGCTATTACAATTTGCTTAGGGTTCACTATTAGCCTTACTTATGCCTGCTTGTTTAAATATCAGGGAAACCCTCTGTTCCCTGCTCATTCCTCTATTCTGAGGATTAACTAGGTCTTGTCTACTTTCCATATTAAATCTCTTATGGATTGTAGTTCATTATTCTCCAGTAGCACAGTATTTGATCCAGTTATTTCTTTAACCTGATCTTCTGTTCCTAACGCCCTTTTGAACCTACTTCCTTTCGGTTTATGACTTCTAGTTGGGAATACCGTATCGCCTACTTTTAAGGGATTCTTGCTGATATTACCCTTTTCTAGTATCCTATGTCTCGGGTATATCTGTGGATTGAGAAACTACAGGCATTCAGGGATCAATTTGTCCCAGTCCCCTAGTTTCTCATTCCTCACAAACCACTCATTTACCTCCCTGATAGCTCTCTCAGCTATTCCGTTGGTTTCAGGTCAGTAAGGCACTGAGTGTACTATTTCAATTCCTTTCTCCCGGCACCACTGTTGAACTTTATTACAACTGATATTTGGGGCATTGTCCGTTCATATGCTCATAGGTCTAGGATGGTGTAAAATCCATTCCTCTAGTCCCAATATTACTACGTCCTCCGTTGTTTGTCTACAGGGTTTTACAACTGTCCATTTTGTATGGTTATCTATTATCACCAGAATGTATACATTCTTTGCTTTAGTTTGTTTTCTTATCGGCCTCGCAAAATCAATACTGATTTGTTGACCTTAAAATTCATGTGGTAATTCAGACTGTTGTGTATTTCTATTAGTTACTGTTTTTCGGCATTCAGTACATTCTAGCTTTATACCATTATTGATCTTCACTATGTTAGGTATATTTAAGCCCAGCTTGTTACACTCGTGCTTGATTACCTTTGTACTTGGGTGTTTTAGTTGATCATGCAAAGTTTGAAGCGTTCTTTTTGCATCAGCTTTCGTGACTGCATTTACGTGGTATAGAAACCTATCGACCATGCAATTTCCCTCTGCCGTGTCCGTTATCTGTTGTGTGTGACTCACCTGATGATAACAGAATGCTTTGATGTTTTGTCTGAGCGAATTTATTTTCTCCCAGTCCTCTGACTGTGATACTGGTTACTTTCTTGCATTAAAGAAGCCATTTTTAACCAAATGTCTAATTCTTCTGTCATCCCTTTGTAACCATAATATGAGTCGGTTATGATCACACATTCTGTGATTCCTAATTTCTTAGCCTTCTCTAGTGCTTTCAGAATTGCTCTTATCTCACCTGCTTGTGCCGAACCCTCCATGGTTCCTTTATACTTAGTTATCTCTCTTTTGTTTTGTGTTAAATGTAACCCCAACTAGTAACTCCTTCTCTGTGACTACCATCTGTATAAAGTCTAGGTAACTTGCTCTGACACTTACTTACTTCAGTAATCTTCTCTTTCCTCAGAGTAGTAGGCCTCTGAAAGACAAATTGTTGGTCTTCCAAAATCATCATCCAACTATCCCATCTATAGGCATGGATTTTTCCCTGTAATTTTACTAGGTTTTCTCTGTACCTATTCATTTCTCCTATGGGGGATACAAGATAAATCTTTTTGTCTTTTGCTAGAGCTTTGAGCGGTATTAGCCTCTTAGCTATTCCTGCTAAGATTTCTCCGGCTGATCCTGCCTCTAATTTTAACTCTGGTCCTATTTTAGTATCTGTAAAGAAACAAATGGGGATTTTATTCCTACACACTATGGTTAGGCTACCATGTTCACCTATTACTTCAATCTATAGGTCCCTCTCCAGATCGCTACGGAGTAGTTTCCCTGAAGTTAAGGCTTTGTGAATTAATTCCTGCCTTGCTTCTTCAGCTCTGTCTGTCCAGGCAAAATCTTTCAAGTCTCCATGAGTAGTGCCGAATATTGGTTTGGCCATTTATGCAAAATTTTCAATTAGACATCTACAGAATCCTAATGATCCCATTAAATGGTAAATGGCACACTTATATAGCGCTTTTATCCAAAGCGCTTTACACTGTGTCTCATTCACCCATTCATACACACACTCACACACCAATGGTAGCAGAGCTGCCATGCAAGGCACTAACTTGCCATCAGGAGCAACTTGGGTTTCAGTGTCTTGCCCAAGGACACTTCGGCACGTGGAGTCATGCGGGCCGGGAATCGAACCGCCAACCCTACGATTAGCGAACAACCCGCTTGACCAACTGAGCCACAGCCGCCCATTAAGCTCTGTACATCTCTCTTACTACTCATCTGATTTGTTTTTAGATTTTGCAGGGTTTCCTTCATAGTTTTTGAAATGCCCTTGGTTACCCCTGTCAACACAAAACCTCAAAAATTTACACTATCACGTAAGGCTTCTATCTTCTTAAGGCTAGGTTTTAGCCCTCCTTTAGTTAGCCTAGCTAGCACTTGAGCTAATAGGTCTAAGTGCGCCTCCTCAGTTTGAGTAATTAATAGGATGTCATCTATGTACACGGTTACTGGCAGTCCTGCCAATATTTCTAACATACATCCTTGGAACAAATTTGGTGAGTTACAAAGTCCTTGAGGAAGAACTGTGTACTCATATTGATTTTGCTTGTGAGTGAAAATTGTCTTTCCTTGACTTTCTTTATCTATAGGTATTGACCAAAACCCATTCGCTAAGTCTATGTTCGTCAGGTACTTCCCTTTTTGCGTACTATCAATTGCATCCAAAGCATTTATCAGATATCTAGTATCTGATTTTGTAACCTTATTTAGTGCTTTGTAATTCATAACAAATCTCCATGTCCCATCTGGGTTTACTACTGCTTGTATTGGAGAGTTAGTAGGTGTTGACTCATTTCTGTCGAGTTTTCTTAGGATACCTAATTCAGTTAGTTCATCTATGGTTTGATCAATCTCTTTTGCAGCCCTGTGGTTTAAAGGATATTGTTTCTGTGGCCGAATGTATACCTCCTTCTATCTTATGAGTATACTTGGGATCTACTTTTCCGCAATCATTTTTGAATATTGCATAGAAGTTTTTGTATTTCCTCAAAATTTCTTCCAATTTCTTTTTATTCTGTCCTGTAGATTCTTTTATTATTCTCTATATTTCAGCTTCCTGATCTACCTCTTTGTTCGAGCACACTTTTCTGACATCTTTTCCTGCTAGCAAATTATCTGCACCTATTATACATATAGTAATGCTGATAGTGGTCTAGTGGCACCACCTGCTGGGCTAATGTCGCTACAGCATTTTGCCCGAAGTCAACTTTAGCGGCTAATAAATTAATTTTGGAGTTTCTGTTTATTGTGGGATCCTGTAATATTTGGAATGAGTTTCCTGCATTTAAAGCAGTGTAAAGAGCTCCTTTTGTTTACCATGGAACCTCATCTTCTTCCCACTTATCTTCCTGTGCTAGGTTTATCACTTCAAATGGTTTACCTGCGTGCGTCATGCTATATTGTACATTACCTATCTCAGCCATGGGATAGAGCGGGGTAGGTTTATACATAGGAAAGGGGTTTTGTGGCTGAATTACATTTGCCCCTTTTCTCATTATTTGTTTCTGTTTGGGCCAATTTTTCATTCCAGGCTCTTCAAGTTGCCATGGTTTGAATGTCACCTGAGGTGCTTGGGAGTATGGAATTATGGGTGATAGCAGCCTAGCCAATGGGCCCATTAGCCCTGGTTGCAGCCTTTGTGGATTATTAGGTGGACTTTGGTTAATTAAGGCCATTAGTCCCGTCTGCATTTGCCTTCCTACACCATTTATTGGGTGTACCAATCTTAGTTCTATCGGTTCACCTGCAGGGTCGTTAGCTGCTTGTTGAATCCCTATAATTGACTGTGCTACAAAATCAATTACAGGACAATTAAAGATTCCAGTTGACAAGTATGGCATTATTACTACTCTTACCCTTTCTGTACTTTCTTTATTAATTACTGTCCTTATTATTTCAGCTATTAGAGGAATCTTTTCCTCTAGGTCTGCTGCCGTAGGATTTACAGGTAACCAGGGCCCTTCCACATGCCAGATTAGTTTAACTTTTAATGTATGCCCTTTCCCTAGCTGCTGGGCAACTATAGCTCCTTTTGGGATAGGCCCATGTCGAGCTACGTAGTCAAGTCCTAATGCTTGGAAGCCATCTCCTGCATTATCACAAACAGCCCTAGCCAACCCTCCTTTATGATTGAGGTCGGCATTAGCTAGATTCACTAGCACATCCCCTTGCTCTTGTAGCGCATCGCCTATAATTACCTGCACAGTTATCCAGCCTCCCATATATATGGGAGTATACATTCTGTTTGGATTTATAGGTAACGGAAGATTGATGGGTTTAGACAGTGGCGCGGGAGGAATAGGCCTTTGTGGAGTTTGTGACGGCAGCGGTGGATCGAGTGGCGGTGGGGGAGGCAGGTTTGGACATAAGGGCACTCTGGAGGCTTTGTCAGAACCGGAGCCTTCTCCGTCTATCTGTCTCCTTCTTGCCTTCAGCCTTGTACTTAATTCTGCCTGCAATCCCTCTGGTTCTACTCTAGATGTCACTGATGACATGCTTGGGGGTTTCGGAGGTGCAACTCTTTCCTCCTTAGCCGAGTTGTGATTGATCGCCTGTTCATATTGTACACTTTTATTTTTAGTTGTGATATCAGTGGTATATTAGTGGGTGCCGGGGTGTCTTCCCTAAGGAACATAGCCACTTCTATTCCATTAAGTGCTCTTATTAACTCTGGCCATGGCCATTGTCCTCCTTCTACACTTATTTGCCAGTGATTTTCGCCTAGGTATTGCAATCTGCCGTTATCTGCCTCTACCCTATCAGGATAAGGCCAGGTAATTCCTACATGAACAACTTCATGAGTATATTTCGAACCTTTTTCAGCCATACTCTTTTAGGTCTTTATTTCTGGGATTATCAGGACTTATTTAGATCTTCTCTGAGTCTAAGCGCCCATGGCTTTCCCTGTCTAGTGGCGTAATAGCTTCTCTTACTAGTTTTGTGTCCGAGGTGTGTTTCTTCTATATTCTAGTTATAATTTAATGCTTTTTTATAAGTTATTTACTTTACTCTAGCCGCACATTGGGTGCCATGTTGAATTTCATCAGAATTAATATCCCAAATATTAATCCTCTACTCGTTACTCTGTCATACAATAGATAGAGCACTTCCTCTTACCTTATCAGAAGGCAGAGTCTTCATGCCGCTGGGCTAGAAAACCAATGAAATCCTTTCCCTTTCGCTGAAGGGGTTTGTACCAAAGGAATTTTACTCACGGAGTAAGATATACGAATCGTCCTTTATATGGACTTTGGTTTATTAAAGAATAAAAGGATTACAATTACCTTAACTCAGAATATAAAGAAAATAAAATAAAGAAAAACAAGCGACTACACAGAGTCTGAAAATGGTTTTCTTTTAAGCAAGACATAAAAATACTTTTAGATCACGCATGATCAGATAGTTTTTCTTCCTTCACAAGAAACTAAAACGAGTAATATTCACCCGACGTGCGGCCCTGAACACTCATCTGTTCGAAGCTTATATACATCTTTCGCTTGTGGTTTCAAGCGCTAGAGTCTATGATTTCGCTCAAAACTGCAACTCTTTCTCAACGGTGTCCGGATGCGGTTACGAGCGAAAACTCTGAAGCTGCATGTAGAAAACAGAAAGCATGTCTTTATTTTGGTCTTTAACAGATAAACCGAGGTTGGGGGATTTGTGGTTTTTGAGCACTCATCTTAAAGCTGTGTGTGTTTTAGCGCTGGCTGTAAATAACAGGAAGTAAAAACAGGATGCATGTTTTTACTGGGCTTTCTTCAGATTTAAGTGTTCTATCAATTTTTCCATTTCATCTATTTGTCTAGCAAGGTTAGAGAGTCTCCCTATTTTGCCATTTCTCTCACTTAATTTCCTAATGTATTCAGTCCTCCTGTATTTAGCACGTTCTTTTAACATTTCAGCTTCAGCTGTCATTTGATTTAAAACACTCAATATGATAATGATAATGAGTCTTTATTGGTGACATATACAGTAGAGCACAGTGTGTCAGGAAGCTGTCAGCCCTGATACGGCGCCCCTGGAGCAGAGAGGGTTAAGTGCCTTGCTCAAGGACCCAACAGTGGCAGCTTGGCAGAGCTGTAGATCTCTCAGGTCTTGCTGGATGTACATAATGTCTGGAACGGCTTTCCAGCTTTCCACTCCGTCTTCCTCCATGTTACTGTCTTACTCTCCTCCTTATACTTTTTTTTCTCCTCGTGTTTTTCTGTTTCCCCGGACTGTCAAGGTTGGGGTTCTTTACATAGTTTAATTATAATACAGTTTTAATCATTTTCACATAACATCACATAACATAATACATCAGCTTGTATTTTACATTAAGCTGGAAATAATGGTAGGACTGAGGCTACATATATCTGAGATCCAAATCTCCTATACCACAGTTAAGACTGTGCTAGAGGACCTGTAGACCGAATAAATACTATACAAAGGACATTACAGTGTGAGCATCATTTCACTTGCAATTAAATTCTACTAAAGCAATGAATTTGGGAATATTCTCAATTGTGATATGACCAATAGTGGACTCGTGTACAGGCTACACCTGCTAATACATTTGATGGAGCATTTTGCACTACTACACATAGCTAATGCTAGTCATATTTAGCAGTGAAATTTGAAAATCTTCTCTTTAGTTTACCGTAGCTGTGGAAAAGAATGAAAAAGTTTCATTTGACAAATCTGCTCGTGTAGAAAGGGCTTTTCATTTGTGTTATAGGAAAGAAAAACATGATTCCATTTCTGCTTAT
Source organism: Ictalurus furcatus (assembly GCF_023375685.1). NCBI lineage: Eukaryota > Metazoa > Chordata > Actinopteri > Siluriformes > Ictaluridae > Ictalurus > Ictalurus furcatus. The sequence goes on from NC_071267.1 coordinate 912,983, forward strand.
TCGTGTAAACCTCAACTACCTTATGTAATCTAATTTCATGTAATGATACATTTTTTATTTATTTTTTAATCTTTTGTCATTTGAACATATAGCCTTCTATCTCCACAGCGTTTGGACTGTGGATAGTTCTATGATAGAGATAAAAGTAGTAGACACAGTGTGTTTCTTTTTTGTCTATATTGCTCATTTCATTCAGTGCTTTAATGTCTATAAATCCTGCAGACATGTTACGTATGAGATTTGTATTGTAAATCACACTGGATTTTACTTACTATTGTTATACAACTTAAAGGTAGTCATTTTTCCTGGTTACAAAACTGTATTCTACTGGAGAAAATCTAAATGGAGCAACGTAATTTAAAAAAATGATTGTCAACTTAACAACTTGTGTTCATAATTATGGTAATTAAGTACATAACACTTAAATTCCTTTTAAATAATGTGAAAAGAAAGTGTGTTTGTGTGTGTGTCATAAATTTGGTTGGATGTGTACGGAAATTCATTATTAATCAACAAAACGGTTCCTTTTTCTGCATCGAAAAAAAATCTGTCTGTATATCTGTTTGTCATTACCCAATATTGAATCTTTTCATGCTCTAAGATTTTTTCTATTCTTCCCAAAAAAGGGTGAGCTTTTTTCGGTGCGGTAGGACAAACATCAGCAATGTTGTAAGCTTGCACATGATGCTCTAAGTACAGAGTATTATAAAACCTTGAGGGGTGTTCGACTTTTATAGACAAATTCATATGCGTGCGTGTGTCTGTGAATGCGTGTGTGTGTGTCTGTGTGTCATATTTTTGTTTGGATGTGTGTGTGTGTGTGTGTGTGTGTGTGTGGAATACACATGGCCATACTATGTATGAGAACATATGTGTCTGGAATGTATGGGAACCGGATTTAAAGTTTAGTACTGATAATAATCAATTAGCTATGGCCTAAATATTTAAACAGATGTGTGGGAACACAACAGATTACAACAAACCTAACACATGTAACATTATATATCTTTAACTACGCCTGTCAAGATCAACGATTATTCTATGGGAAAGAAGGTATAACGTTATCCATTTTTAACCTTCACCTGTTACAATAATGACGGTTGGTGATGGCTGTTAATGACAACTGTTAAAAAAATTACGGTTGGTAATGACCTACACCTGTTATGATAATGACAGCTGGTGATGATCGTTAATGATAACTGTTACGATAATGACGGTTTGTAATGACCTACACCTGTCACAGTCATGAAATTTTATGATCTTGACCTTTGACCTAGACATAGAGAGTAATAATATGTGTCTTTTTTGACCTTATATACAAACTATTTCTCTCTCACAGGTCTGATTGTGCTCTATTAAAAAAGAACGAGACAGAGCTGTTTGAATGTGACTGCTGTTATATATGTGACTGTATTATAATTGTTCCAGCTCTCCTCCAGGGCAGTTTACTTCATTTGAGTAAAACACATCGTCAGTTATATTCATTATTATTTCTTTAAGCAAAGTGTTTCATATTTTTGTTTACAAAGCACTGTATGTATTTGTGTAATATATATTAACATTTTTTGCTTTTGTTATTGTCTAGCTATTGTTGTGGATGACTGGTATAATGTAACCACTGGATGGAAAGTGGGGCTTCTGATATTTCTGCTACTGGGGCCACTTCGGACTCTTCTGTATATTCTGTATGTTATTGCTATTGGTAGGTGTTTCAAGCATTTATTGTTTTATATTAAACAATTCTTAATGTGTTTAAGAACAGAGAGAGAGGTACATCAGATCTACATTATAGAATTAATGTACAGATACATTCCAGAAATGTTATTACATGTTTTAAACAATTTCACACAGGCTTAATCAGTCACCCTTTTATTCCTGAAAAAAAGGGTTGTCTTTGTGCTTTTCTTACTATATTACTATATTCTACTATATTACTATTTCTTACTATATTCACTCCCCAACAGAGTTTTTAGACTGATTACTCTTAGTCTGTGACATAGTGAACTGGTATCAGGATTTATTTATTAAGACACTTCAGAGTAGCTCTGTAAGTTCATGATCAAAATAACTGGGACAAACCTCTGTGTATAATTCTAAAATAACTTCCCTGCTGACAATATCTTGTTTAACATCTCTGTGTATTTATTTCCTTTAAAAAAAAACTTTAGATTTTGACATTAATTAACTGTTTAAGTTTGTTAACCTGCAGCAGGTGATGAGAGTTAAACACATGGCATGTGGAACAATATAGATTTAATGCTTATTAAAAAACTAATAAAATTACCACAAATACTGCACCAATTTCTAACTACAAATTTCCTTTATACTGACGTGTGTGAATTCCTCTGATTTTCTGTTTCTCAATCCTATTGAATCAGTTCTGGCGTTGAGGACAACATTATACTATTTATGGTATTTTATTTATATTTCATAACAAGTGAATAATTCTGTTCTGTAATTATTCACATGTAAATGCATATTGTAATTTGCTGTATTTCCATATTAACACATCGTAGTTACACAGGTCCTTACACTGGAATAACAGCACTGGTGTATAACTGTAATGTTACCTTTTGTTTCGGGTAGCTGTCATAATACCTGGAATATAAATACCACTCATGTGTTTTTATTTATTTTTCTTTTAAAAATGCCTTACAGACCTCTGAAATAACCTTTTAATGATCCTCTATTTTCCAATACAGTATGCCGTGGAAGGACTCTACAAAAACGAGCAAGCTTAAGTTACATTGTTGCAGAACTCAGCAATAGTGTACGAATATGTATTATTATAGCGATGTATGGAGTTCATCTAAGTAAGTACCACTTTTTGCAGGTAATGTTATATTTGATTGACATTTACGTTTCATTAAATGTACTATTATATTTTCCCAAGCATGTCTTATCCTAAAGGCTAATATATATAGTATATAAAACATTTAGACTGCATGCATAGAATATAATGTAATTGATTTTACACACTAAAGCTTTTAAAGTCTAGATATTTGAAATATTTTAACATATTCTCTATATTTTGTTCCCTCATTGTCCAGACCTACTAACACTTACATACAGTACCCTAAAATCAGTTAAATCCCACAAGATTTCAGTTTTAGTTGTGTATGTGATGAGCCTGGAGCATATTAGCTTCATCAGCACAATTACAAACACAAAAAATAATTTCAGCTTAAATCTGAACCTTCTCAAACAAAGTGCTGTATTAATGTAATGAACATTCTCTGTTTTTCAGAACTTCTGGCATTGGCATTAATTCCACTGTTGGCATTGTTTTGTTTTTTCTGTTATTTTTATTGCAAACGTGTGTGTAAGTACATTTTATAATTCAATATTTGACTCATTTTAGATCATTTATTTTTGCCAGTCAAACATTACATTACATTTGATGTAATATGCGTTCATAACTATATTATTTTATCTTCAGTCCACAGACATTACATTATTTAAAACTCTATATGTGTAGACAACAGTTAACTGATTACACTTCATTCCTAAAAACTTTTACATACAGACTTCTATGTCAACAATAATTAATTAATTAATTTCACATAAGTACATGATTCTAAACACATTTCACTTTTGATTGTGTTCAAATAAAATGCATGATATGCTGAATTTTAAATTGATTGTAGATTTAGTTTGAATTTAAATGTTTTAACTTCTCTCACTTCTCTCTGGCTGGAAAACTTAGATAATGTTAGTGAGGAATAAAATCATGCTTGTGATGGTATATTCCATCAGATTTGGGTATTGTATTAACAGTTAAGTAGCTTGCTAGCACTGTGCTAACACTGCAGTACAGAAATCCTGGTACAGAGTGTGCAGCATATTTAATAACCTCAGTAAGACCAGTGAGAGATGTGTCATGTGAACTGTTTAAAAACACTCGTTTGGGGTTTAATTGGATTCGGAATTCGATGGAGTAGGACGCAAAGTTGGAGGCTCCTGCTGATTTCGATTAAAATTGTAATTAATTTGCGCTTTTCGGTCATACAATATACATTGACTTATTCTACTCCGTTTCCTTGTTTGCACTTTTAACTTTGTGGTACGTTAAAATGTCTGGAAAGAACACGAAAACCTGTGTTAGCATTCAGACACGACTGAGGCCAAGTGTGCGCGCCGCAAGCGAGCCTCCTTCTCCCCCTGAATCCACATCGCCGAGCGGTGACCCTGACTTCGCCGCACTCAGGGTTGAGTTGCTGGCTTTGTTGAGGAAGGACATTGACGATATTTTTTAAAAGGAGCTCCAGGAGCTCCAGAAGATTCTCGGGGAAGCGTTGTTTACTATCCAGCTTGACCTGCAGGCCGTGAAAATACAGCTGGCTAGTGATAAAGTTGCTACCGAGGCTACCATATCAACACTGAAAGGTACTGTTGGGGAAATGGAGCACGCTCTCTCCAGTTGCACTGATGACATAGCTCATATGAAGACTACTATCGAGTCTCTCACTACGACCGTGACTCAATTAGAGAATAAATGTGAGGATTTGGAGTCGAGGTCACGGCGCAATAACGTTAGGATAGTCGGAGGTCCAGAGGGCGCTGACACATGTACAACTGCTGCTGTAGCGGCCTTGTTAAAAGAGGCGTTTGGTCTGGAGAAGGAGCCGGTTTTGGACCGGTCCCACCGGACCCTTCAGCCGAAGCCCAAGCCTGGTGAACGACCACGAGCTATTGTGTGCAGATTCCACTATCACAGTGGCTGTGTTGACATTTTATGCCATGCGAGAGAGATCCAGCGGATTAAAGTGAGGGATTTGACCATCTCCGTTTTCCCTGACTACACAGCCAAGACAGCCCGGGGCCGGGCTGCATTTAACGAGGTTCGACGTCAACTTCGTGGTATTCAGGGCGCTCGCTATGGAATACTTCACCCAGCTCGGTTTCGCATTACATATAACGGTATTCAGAAGGACTTTATTTCAGCAGAGGAAGCAGGAGACTATGTTAAACTCTTGATACCGGGGTGAACTGCATCACCTACACAGCGGCGTCTTTTTCGCTCTTCTTTTATTTTTATTTTTTGCACTCGGGCTTCCAGCTCTACAGAATTCGGATTTTTATTGAAGATATTGTCGTTGCATTACTTCGTGGATGTTGTGGATTTTGTGGACTTACTCCTCTTAAAATTTACTTCTGTATTAATGTGCTTCTCTATTTTGAGGCTCTGACCGGGTTAGAGTTTCTGTTTATTTAATTTTATTAGAGTTATCTCCTCGGATTTACGTCCTACACCGTTATATTATTTGTTACAAGTCTTCAAAAGTTAAGGACATTATATTTGTTATTGTGCGCAGACTGTTTATCACACTTTAAGTAAGTAGGGGCTTTTTCTCTTACTGGAACTTTTTGTCTTGGTAATTTTGTTGGTTAGTTCAGCTTACTCTCCGAGTTGTTTTCACATTGTGGACAACGTTCGGTTTTTGTAGGATACACTGCTGTCTCATTTGTTTATGGAGACTTTTGGTGTGGGAGTTTGGTGGATTGTGAGAGTAAGCAGAACATGCCAATGCTTTGAAGGATGTGAATTGGAAGAGAGTAATGTTTTTTTTAATGAATCTGTTTTTAGAGGATTTAAACCTAACATGGTGAACAAATTATATTATAGAATTCAGGCAATTTTACTGGGGTTATCTCATACAGTGTAGCAAGTAATAATCTGGAAAGACCTTTGTAATATCACAGTCTAAAACTGGATTTAAAGAGAAGCAAATTAGTAAATGAATCACATGTAAATGAATAACTTGAATATGAATCACATGAAAATGAATCACATGTAAATGAATCATATGAAAATTAATAAATAAATTAGACACAGTTTAAAAAAAAAAAAAACACTTGTTTGTTTTCGCAGTTTTCTTCTGGATATCATTCATGATCCTGGAGGTTCTAAGTGCATCAGGGTCGATCTACGTCCATTATGCTGTTGTGGATAATGTGAAAGGTCCTGCTTCATTACTATTTATTGGTAGAGGAGATGCTTTTCCACTGGATCATCCTCACATGGTTTCATGTACAAAACAAGTTATAAGTGTTATATAGTTAATCAGGAAGCTAAGAGGAAGAAGCAAAGAATAATCCAGTACAAAAGCATGACCATGTGTTTTACCTTTCAAAGTGTTTTTACTGCAGTTCTGTGGTGAATTGTTTATACAGTAACTCTGTCGTGATTGCACTTGTGTAAAATGTGACTTTTTCTCACTTTGTAGAGCGTGACGCGCTGACCTGTGCGATTGCATTCCTCCACATCTTGACCGTGATAACACTGTTTACAAGTAGAAAGTATTTATCAGGTATTCATTACTTTTCTCATCCTTTTCAAATACTTTTTATCTTAATAGCACGATTAAAAAACTAATAAATTCAGATCACTTCAAAGGAAGTGGTTCAAACTTAATTAAAAACTAAACATAAATTTTAAATCAAGTGTTATATTAAGCAGCATACATAAGACATGCACTACCTGAATAACAGTAAAATTATTTTTATTTTATTAGAGGTTAGTTACAATAATTAGACCACTGCTCAGGTGAATTCTCAAATCAGAAAGTGTTGATTAATTTTCTATAACAGTACGGACTTGAGTATTTATGACTGTAACATAAATATTTATATTAATGCACTCACTGTCATACTGAAAGTTATTGTTTCTGTAGTAATAGCTCGTTCACAAGTGGAGGCTTCATTGGTATTGTTGATATTGTTGTTATTGTTGATTGTAATTGTTGATATTGTTGATTGTTGATGTTGTTATTGTTGTTATTGTTGATTGTTGTTATAATTGTTGATATGGTTTTCTGTTTGGAGACATTTCTCTAACATTTATGGAAGGAGTATCGAGTAGGTGCTGTCACGAATCGTGACGGTGCAGAGATAGGACGGATGCAAGTGCAGGATGAACAGTTGTTTATTTGAAAGAGAGACAGGCAGACAAATCCAAAAGTGATCCAAAACGTAATCCACAAACATGCAAGAGGTCAGGCGATTGGCAAACAGGCATACACGGGGCAAGGCTGGAATCTAGGTCATGGTCACGGAAAACAGATAAACAAAACGAGAAACGAACTATGACGAGGAACTGGAAGCGGATAATCCAGCGCGAACTAACTCTTAACATGGAACGTGACTATGACTACTATACGAACTAAACAAACTCTAAGATAATCCTCCGCGTTGTGTGCTGGGAGGCGCGCGGTATATATGCGGACATAATCAGCGTCTAAACTGCTAGCAGCTGAGAGCAATACAGACCCACGTGAAATCCCAGCCAATGACAGAACAGGGAGGAGACATGACAGAAACATAAACAAAACACACGTGTCCAGATGTCACTACGGTCAACAACGGAAAAGCAGGTGCTCGCGCATTCGCGCTTAGAGCATGCTGCTTCAAGGGGGAATCGTGACAGAACCCCCCCCAAAGGCACTCCTCCCGGGGTGCCATGAGTCATCCCCTTTTTTTGGCGGCCCCGGCCCCCTGGGCTGAATGTCCCAAGCAGAGCCAGGAAACTGCACGGTGTTCTTGGCGGCGCAGGGAAGCGGAGCGACGTCCTCGGCGTAGCAGGGAAGCAGAGCGACATCCACAGCCGGGCAGGCAGGCTGAGCAAAGTCCTCGGCGGAGCATGAAGGCAGAGCGACGACCACGTCAGGGCAGGCGGGCTGAGCGAAGTCCTTGGCGGAGCATGAAGGCAGAGCGACATCCACAGCCGGGCAGGCAGGCTGAGCAAAGTCCTCAGCGGAGCATGAAGGCAGAGCGACGACCACAGCCGGGCAGGCAGGCTGAGCGAAGTCCTCGGCGGAGCATGAAGGCAGAGCGACGACCACAGCAGGGCAGGCAGACTGAGCGAAGTCCTTGGCGGAGCATGAAGGCAGAGCGACATCCACAGCCGGGCAGGCAGGCTGAGCGAAGTCCTCGGCGGAGCATGAAAGCGGAGCGACGACCCCAGCTGAACTGGAAGGCAGAGCGAAGTCCCCTGTAAGGCCAGGGAGAGGAGCGTGGGTCTCCGTGCGGCCAGGGAGAGGAGCGTGGGTCTCCGTGCGGCCAAGGAGAGGTGCGTGGGTCTCCTCGAAGCAGTAGGGGGGAACGACGTTTGCCATGGAGCCAGAAGGCTGAGCAACGACCTCAGCTGAACAGGGAGGCTGAGCGACGACCTCAGCTGAACAGGCGGGCTGAGCGACATCCTCAGCTGAACAGGCGGGCTGAGCGACGACCTCAGCTGAACAGGGAGGCTGAGCGACGACCTCAGCTGAACAGGCGGGCTGAGCGACAACCTCAGCTGAACAGGCGGACTGAGCGACGTCCTCAGCTGAATAGGGAGGCTGAGCGATGTCCACAGCTGAACAGGGAGGCTGAGGCTCTGAGGTCACCAGGTGAACCTTGGGCATGGGCGGAGCTTGGCTGGCCGTGTCAGCAGACTGTGGCGCGGGCAGAGCTTGGCTGGCCGTGTCAGCAGACTGTGGCGCGGGCGGAGCTTGGCTGTGCGTGTCAGCAGACTGTGACGCGAGCAGAACTTGGCTGTGCGTGTCAGCAGACTGTGGCGCGAGCAGAACTTGGCTGTGCGTGTCAGCAGACTGGGGCGTGAGCAGAACTTGGCTGTGCGTGTCAGCAGACTGGGGCGCAAGCAGAACTTGGCTGTGCGTGTCAGCAGACTGGGGCGTGAGCAGAACTTGGCTGTGTGTGTCAGTAGTCTTGGGCGTGGGCTGAACTTGGGCGACCGGGTCGGTAGACTTGGGCGTGAGCAGCATTTGGTCATTAGGCTGAGATATTATTAGAGCTTGGTCAACTGGATCAGCAGGCTTGGACGTGAGCTCAGGGACGTGAGACTTAGCTTGGACCTCAGGGACGGGAGGCTTGGCTCGGACCTCAGGGACGGGAGGCTTGGCTCGGACCTCAGGGACGTGAGACTTGGCTCGGACGTCAGAGACTGGAGACTTGGCTCGGATGTCAGAGACTGGAGACTTGGCTCGGACGTCAGAGACTGGAGACTTGGCTCGGACATCAGAGACTGGAGGCTTGGCTCGGACGTCAGGGACTGGAGGCTTGGCTCGGACGTCAGGGACTGGAGGCTTGACTTGGACCTCAGAGACTGGAGGCTTGACTTGGACTTGGACCTTAGGGACTTGAGACTTGACTTGGATTTCAGGGACTTGAGACTTGACTCGGATTTCAGGGACTTGAGACTTGACTTGGATTTCAGAGTTGAGCTCTGCATGAAGTTGCCTGTAGTAGTGGGTAAACGGCAGGGCAGGTTTGCCTGCCAGACTTACCCCCCTGAGAAGTTGTTCTAGCTCGTCCTTCGCCTCCGGACTCCCGAATCGCATCATGAATTCCCCCACAAACTGTTCTACACTGTCCAGGTTCCTACAGTGCTTATCCAGTTTGAGCTGCACCCATTGACGGGCCGGTCCAAAGAACCGGGACCACATGAATCGGAGCCAGTGCTTCTCCTCTGGCTTAGGGTCTGACAGGCTGGAGAAATAGAATTGACAATCTACCAGGAAATATTCTGGGGCACCGAAAAATCCGTGAAATGGATCAGGAAGCTCCATAAATGTCCATTGTGGGAAGTGGACTGAGTCCATAGCGGGGACGGTTGGCGTCGACTTCCAGGTTCTGCATCTCCTCCATTCTCCTGCTGCATCCATGTTTAGGCGGAAGATTCTGTCACGAATCGTGACGGTGCAGAGATAGGACGGATGCAAGTGCAGGATGAACAGTTGTTTATTTGAAAGAGAGACAGGCAGACAAATCCAAAACGTGATCCAAAACGTAATCCACAAACATGCAAGAGGTCAGGCGATTGGCAGACAGGCATACACGGGGCTGGGAGGCGCACGGTATATATGCGGACATAATCAGCGTCTAAACTGCTAGCAGCTGAGAGCAATACAGACCCACATGAAATCCCAGCCAATGACAGAACAGGGAGGAGACATGACAGAAACATAAACAAAACACACGTGTCCAGATGTCACTACGGTCAATAACGGAAAAGCAGGTGCTCGCGCATTCGCGCTTAGAGCACGCTGCTTCAAGGGGGAATCATGACAGGTGCTTTGTAACAGTCTGTAAGTTTCCAGGTTTTTGTGATGTAAGAAAATGAAATCAAGATAAAATCATGTTAGAACCTTTTCTACCTTTATTGTGACATTTTAACCTGCTAATTAAAGAGAAAAACACAAAAAAAAATCATTTTAGGGAAAAACCCCCGAAAAACAAATTGGAAATGTGGTAGTGTTCAGAATCAACCAATCACATTAAATCTCATGTTAAATACTAATTAGTGTACATCTGCCATCAATTAAAGTGACTGATTAACCCCAAATAAAAAAAAAGTCCAGCTGTTCCTACAGGATTTTCCTGACATCATCTTGGTAACATCCATCTGGAAACGCCCTGGACCACAAAGAGCTTACAAAGCGAAGCAGTTACGAGATCTCATTGTTGAAAAATATCAATCAGAAGAGGGTTACAAAAACAATTCCAAGGCATTGGATATACCATGGAACACTGTAAAGACAATAATCAACAAGTGGGGAAAATTTTACCACAGTAAGAAAATATTACTAAGAACAGGACGTCCCTCTAAAATTCATGAGAAGACCCGGGGAAACGGCTACAGCAAAATTTAAAGATTTACAGCATTTTCGGGCAAGTTCTGGTTGCTCCCTACATGTGACAACAATCTATGTTATGGGCTATGGGGTAGGGGGGCAAGACGGAAGTCTTTTTCAACCAAAAAATTAATTAAAAAAACACATCCAATCTCCCAAAACCATGTGGAATAATGTCTAGTGATCTGATGAGACCAAAGTTTAACTTTTTGCCCAGAATATCAATATATAGGTTTGGCTAAAAAAAAAAAAAACTACATACAGCACATCACCAAAAGAACACCGTCCCCACAGTGAAGCATGGTGGTGCATCATCATACATCAGGGCTGTTTTTATTCAGCTGGAACTGGGGCTTTAATCAGGGTGGAGGGAATAATGAGTAGATTTGGCGTAAAACCTTAAGGCTTCTGTTAAAACACTTACGATGAAGAGGAATTTCACCTTTTAGCATGACATTACACACACCTTGCAGGTGCAACCTAGACACATCATCTGTGATGTAACCTGGGGTCATCGGTTGTTTTGGGTCTTTCAACATCATACACCATTGCCCGAGTGATCCAGGCAAACCCTCGGCAGCCAACCTCAATGGGGAGGCAGTGGGTCTTGTATCACCTGCTATGGCATTCACCTGCCAACTCCTCGTACTTGGTCCTCTTCCCTTCAAATGCCTCTTCCATTCAGTCCTCCCAGGGCACAGTCAATTCTAATAGGTCCACCTGCCTTGATGGTTCTGAAAAGAGGACCATGTCAGGTCTAAGTGTGTTCATGGCAATGGTTTTTGGGAATTTGAGCTGCCTTCCCAGGTCGACCCTTAGCTGCCAGTCCTGGGTTGTTGCCAGAAGTCCCCCTGCAGGGTTCCTGCTCTGTGGTGGTTTCTCTCCAGCCCTAACAAATGCGATCAAGCGCTGTGCTGGCTGCCAGTGCCTACTGAGAGAGATCCCTGTGCTGATGGCTTCTGCGATAACCCTTAGCACCTGGTCGTGGTGCCACCGATAACGTCCCTCTCCCAGGGCTTTAGAGCAGCCACTTAATATGTGCTCCAGGGATCCTCTTCTTTGGCACAGAGGGCATGCAGATGTGTCTATCAGGCCTCAGGAAAAGAGGTTGGTTGGGCTGGGGAGGACATTATAGACTGATTGGATAAGGGACTGGATCTGATGTGGCTCCGCTTTCCACAACTCTGACCACAAGATCTTTCAATCCATTACCTGTTCCCATCGAGTCCATGCCCCTTGTTGTCGCATCCCCACCATCCTGCTGATGTGTCTTTCTTGCATCTCTGCTCAAATTTCTTCTTGGGCCAGTCAACGGCGGTCCTTTCCCCGGCCTTGTCGTATCGAGGTCTTTGGATCCAGCCAAGCCCTGTATGTCCTGACACCACTGTCCCCACCAGCACACCAGCTTCAGCCTGGTTGACTGCCTCCTGGGCCCTCCACTTCCTACCCATCCTCACCTCTATGTCAGCCGAGAAGACTTGACAACAACCCAAAGCAAACCTCCAGATCAACAAAGGAATGGATTCACCAAAACAAGTCCAGAACTAAATCCAATCAAAAATCTGCGTGGTGACCTGAAGATGTACCAAACTGATTGACTCTTGCCCAAAAAGATTGAATACTGGGATAAAATCTAAAGGTGCTTCAACTAAGTATTAGTTTAGTTTAGTGTACAAAATTATGCAACCAGATTATTTATTACTTTTTCCCCCTAAAAGGATTCTTATTGTGTTTCACTTTAATTAATAGGTTAAAATTTCACAATAAAGTTAGAAAAGGTTCTGACATGATTTATCTTGATTTAATCACAAAAACCTGCCATTTTAACAGGGGTGTGTAAACTTTTTACAGGCACTGTATTCTAAAGGAGCTATACACGGTCATTCCCTTACCATCTTGAAGATAAAGAGAAAAATATATAAAAGAAGCCAGAAATTGGAAACTCCTCTTTCCTGGAGATTGTTCTACATTTACATTTACATTTATATTTATTCATTTAGCAGACGCTTTTATCCAAAGCGACTTACAAATGAGAAAATACAAGCAAAGCGATATATCAAGCAGAGAACAATACAAGTAGTGCTACCATACAAGATCTATTAATTGAGTTCTAGAAGAAGCAAAGTGCACAGAGCAGAGGTGTAAGTGCAATTTTTTTTTTATGAGTTGGTGAGGTGTTCACAGAAGAGGTGGGTCTTTAGCTGTTTTTTGAAGATGGTGAGAGATTCTGCGGTCCGGATTGAGGTTGGAAGTTCATTCCACCACTGAGGAACAGTTAGCTTGAAGGTTCTGGAAAGGGACCTTGAGCCACGCTGAGTAGGAACTACTAAGCGTCGGTCGCTAATCGATCACAGATTGCGTGAGGGAACATAAGCCTTCAGGAGAGAGTTGAGGTAGGGGGGTGCTGTTCCAGACAAGGTCTTGTAGGTGAGCATCAAGGCCTTGAATTTGATGCAGGCAGCTACAGGAAGCCAGTGGAGGGAGATGAGGAGGGGTGTGATATGAGTTCTCTTGGGCTGGTTGAAGATGAGGTGTGCTGCAGCCTTCTGAATCATCTGAAGGGGTTTGATGGAGCTGGCTGGGAGGCCCGAAAGTAGTGAGTTGCAGTAGTCCAGTTTTGAGATAACAAGAGTCTGGACTAGTATCTGTGTAGCCTGTTCGGTGAGGTAGGGTCTCATTTTCTTAATGTTGTACGGGATGAACCTACAGGACCGTGCAGTTGTTGAGATGTGGTCTGTAAAGTTCAAGCTGTCATCAAGAATCACCCCAAGGTTCCTGGCCGTCCTGGTTGGCTTGAGAGTGGTTGAGCCGAGCTGTACAGTGAGGTTGTAGTTGATCGCGGGACAGACTGGAATGACGAGAAGCTCAGATTTTGCCAGGTTGAGCTTAAGATGGTGTTCCCTCATCCAGACCGAGATGTCCGACAGGCAAGCAGAGATACATGCAGAGACGGTTGAATCGTCAGGCTGGAAGGACAAATAGAGCTGGGTGTCGTCAGCATAGCAATGATATGAGAAGCCATGAGACTCAATCACCTGCCCTAGAGATGTAGTGTAGATAGAAAAGAGGAGTGGACCCGGAACTGACCTCTGTGGAACACCAGTTGTGAGTTGCTGAGTTTCAGAAATACCTCCCCTCCATGATACCTTGAAGGATCTGTCAGAGAGGTAGGATTCCACCAAGCGCAGAACCATTCCAGTGATGCCCAGGCTGGAGAGCTGTGTTCTCATGAATCTTCCACAACATTTACTGTAACTACAGCCATGGGGAAAAAGAAAGTACACCCTCCAATTCTATTTTTATTTATTTTCAGGCGTTAAATAACAGTTGTGTGGTCGTCACCAACTTCTATAAACAAATAAATAACCTTAGATGATGATAAAAAAAACCACAACAGGTTTCAATATGTAGTTGTTTTTTCCCTAAACGTAAACCAAAATTCAGAAACTAGGTGGGGAAAAAATAAATACACCCTTCCTGCTTCCACGATCATTAAGAGAGTAATAAACAGCCAGGTGTTACAGATGAAACATCAAGAAGTGTGACTACCTCTATAAAAACAGAACTTATGGCAGTTTGGTGTTCTGGAGCACATCATGCCAAGAATAAAGGACATCAGCCATGAATACCCATCAATCTGGGAAGGGTTATAATTGAAATTCACCATTCTCCAGTGAGAAGGATGGAGAGTCTTCAAGACAGTTGCCTTCTCTTCCCAGGAGTGAGCGTTCCAGCAAATTCATCCCAAGTTTGGACCGTTTAATCCTCAGAGATACAGTATCTCACAAAAATGAGTGCACCCGTGACATTTTTGTAAATATTTGATTATATCTTTTCATGTGACAACACTGAAGAAATGACATTTTGCTACAATGTAAAGTAGTGAGTGTACAGCTTGTGTAACAAAGTAAATTTGCTGTCCCCTCAAAATAACTCAACACACAGCCATTAATGTCTAAACCACTGGCAACAAAAGTGAGTACACCCCTAAGTGAAAATGTTCAAATTGGGCCCAATTAGCCATTTTCCCTCCACGGTGTCATGTGACTTGTTAGTGTTACAAGGTCTCAGGTGTGAATGGGGAGCAGGTGTGTTAAATTTGGTGTCATCGCTCTCACACTCCCTCATACTGGTCACTGGAAGTTCAACATGGCACCTCATGGCAAAGAACTCTCTGAGGATCTGAAAAAAAGAATTGCTGCTCTACATAAAGATGGCCTAGGCTATAAGAAGATTGCCAAGACCCTGACACTGAGCTGCAGCACGGTGGCCAAGACCATACAGCGGTTTAACAGGACAGGTTCCACTCAGAACAGGCCTCGCCATGGTTGACCAAAGAAGTTGAGTGCACGTGCTCAGCATCATATCCCGAGGTCGTCTTTGGGAAATAGACGTATGAGTGCTGCCAGCATCCCTGCCAGGGTGGGGGGTCAGCCTGTCAGTGCTCAGACCATACGCCGCACACTGCATCAAATTGGTCTGCATGGCTGTCGTCCCAGAAGGAAGCGTCTTCTAAAGATGATGCACAAGAAAGCCTTCAAGCAGTTTGCTGAAGACAAGCAGACTAAGGACATGGATTACTGGAACCATGTCCTGTGGTCTGATGAGACCAAGATAAACTTATTTGGTTCAGATGGTGTCAAGCATGTGTGGCGGCAACCAGGTGAGGAGTACAAAGACAAGTGTGTCTTGCCTACAGTCAAGCATGGTGGTGGGAGTGTCAGTGTCAGGGGCTGCATGAGTGCTGCCGGCACTGGGGAGCTACAGTTCATTGAGGGAACCATGAATGCCAACCTGTACTGTGACATACTGAAGCAGAGCTTGATCAGTATGAAGTATTCCAGCATGATAACGACCCAAACACACCTCCAAGATGACTACTGCCTTGCTAATGAAGATGAGGGTGAAGGTGATGGATTGGCCAAGCATGTCTCCAGACCTAAACCCTATTGAGCATCTGTGGGGCATCCTCAAATGGAAGGTGGAGGGAATATATTGACACTTTGGGCCCAATTTGGACATTTTCACTTAGGGGTGTACTCACTTTTGTTGCCAGCGGTTTAGACATTAATGGCTGTATGTTGAGTTATTTTGAGGGGACAGCAAATTTACACTGTTACACAAGCTGTACACTCACTACTTTACATTGTAGCAAAGTGTCATTTCTTCAGTGTTGTCACATGAAAAGATATAATCAAATATTTACAAAAATGTGAGGGGTGTACTCACTTTTGTGAGATACTGTATTAAGAGTACCCCAAGAGCTTCATACTGTGGCCTCTGTAAGCACATTTCTGGAGTATTGGCATCTGTGAAATGTTTGGCCAAAGCATCTTGAATGGTCATTACACCGCTGTATCTAATCATTCCGAGGGGTTTTATCATTCAGTAGTTGTGAGTAATTTAATGGGTTAGACAGTTAGAAATGTGGTGTCCATGTGCATGGTTGTGAATGTCCTGCTGAAACGGTCTGATTTTGAGCAGCTTCAATTACCACTGCTGTGCAAGTTTGGGGTGCCACTAGTGCATTGTTATTTATATGGAATTGGAAAACATGTACTGGATTACACAGAAGGGAACCGGTTTTGTTTCTATTATCACAGATCTTGTATAAATTCACTGATTTCACTTTAATCACCACAGATCAAGAATCTGACTCCAGTAACACTGGGACACAACAATGTGAGTACAAAATTATTTTCTGTCAAAGTATAAAGATATTTCTGTCTCAATCAGGATATATCCGAGTTACATTCAGGCCATCAAATACCGTTATTCTATATTCATAAAACAACACACTGAGTTAAAAGGGAGAAGTGAATGTTTTATCTAATCGTCATGTCTTTGTGTTACAGCTTTGTACCATTTGGTTGTGTTCATGTTTGGCTCAGTGGTGGTGGTTCTTGTGAACGCAGTTGCGTTATTAGTGGAGCTCATCCTAAAAGCGCGTGAGTGAACTCTATAATCCATGATTTTAATAATAATACTACAAAAATTCATCACTGTAAAAATGTTAGTGTGAAATTACTGACTTACTAGAGTGAATTACTGATTACTAGAGTAATCAGAAAAATGTTATTGAAACCAGCCCATTTTAATGTATATACGTACAGAACTACAATTTCTTCTCATTTTGAATTATAATTATAAATAGAAACTGGCCAGCGTACAGTGGATCTGCGCGTTATTCTCCTACCGACTGAATCCGTCTTTGCTGTGTGCTGCCTTATTTTACAAATATCTGATTTCTGTAAGTATAATCTACAAACACGACACAGTGTGTGATCTGATGTAGCTGGTCTGTGTACTTTTTCTCATTCTATTGTCGTATCAGTAACAGAAATAAAGTCTCTGACTTATCCCTTAGATCAGACACTACACTCGGTTTATTTACAGCCGGATCTGTTTAGTACTTGTGCATGCTCTAAACATGAACAGTTTCTATTCTAAAACACTGTCACGTTTCCCCATCACACACAGGGAAGAAGAACAGGGAAGGGTACGTGAGTATTGCTGAGGAACATGAATATATAGATAGATGTTTAGATAGATGATATGATCATTTTTGTTCTGGTTATTACAGATTTGGAAAAAACATCGACTGGATGGGACGAACGTGTGGGTGTAAACAGGAACAGAGGGTGAGTACGTCACGGTGTAATATGAAACACGGAAGAAAAAAATGATTAACATCATTAACTTGTGTGGTTTTTACATTAAACATCATACATGTTTATAAACGCAGGACTCACCTCCACAATGTGATGAACGTGAACTTGAGAATCTGGCTCCTGAAGCTCAGACCTCAGGGTCTTAGCAGGTAAGAAGAAAAAAACAACAACACAAGATTGTTCCAGGTGTTATTACTGAAATATTAAATGAAAAGTTTAAGTTAATCATCAGTAATTGTGTGCACATCTAGAAAAGCAGAACGTATGGTTGTTTGGTGTTCTGGAGCACTCGGGTGTATCTCTACATCACGCTGAGAAGAAAGGACATCAGCCATGACCTGAACAGACTGGACGCACTCATCTTGTTATAAAGATGCTTGTAATGTGTTGTATTTAAATATTTTTTTTATGATCTTTTGTGTGACACTTAAATGTGAATTTCTTATCTTCATGTTTGCGCCTCCTGTAGAATAGTTTTTATTATCTAATTGCTAGATATAATGATTTGATTTATTAATTTATTACCTGTTTTGAGACATTTTATTTTATTGTTTAAATCATCTGCAATATTCACCTGAAGGAAAAATGTCAAAAGAACCAATAATATAAATATATATATTGTAAGGGACATAGCCCGGGGGGGGAGGAGCACAGATACGCAGGAAACTGGTTGCAGTGATACAGTGATTAATCTTTTATTTTCTCTTACGTGGTGCTGTCTGAAGTGAGGAGGTGTGTGTGGGTGAGTGTGGGAGGTTTTGTGGGGGGTGTGGCTGGTGTTGCGACGCTCTCGAGGGCGTGTCGGGATTCCCTAGAAGTGTGTGGGGTTTTCCCGTGCCATCATCCACCGTTGTGTGTAAGCTCACTAGCTGGCGTCTTCGTCCGCACCCGAACGTGGTCTGCGAGTTAGTACCCTCCGCTGCACGGGCGGAAGAGCGTCCTCTTATACTTTTCCCCCATCACCTGAGTGGTGGAATTCTCCCGACTGACTCCCCAATCACCAGCCGGTGTTGTGTCGGCGGTTCCACCCCACCGTGACGGTCCTTCCAGCTGATG
Organism: Ictalurus furcatus; assembly: GCF_023375685.1. Lineage (NCBI taxonomy): Eukaryota > Metazoa > Chordata > Actinopteri > Siluriformes > Ictaluridae > Ictalurus > Ictalurus furcatus. The sequence goes on from NC_071267.1 coordinate 931,341, forward strand.
TTGTGTTTGGCGCAAGGCTGTCTGCTTCGTGCCTGCACGGCAGTTGGGGAAGGAGCGACTTTCTTATCCTGCGCGCCGGCTGTCGGTCCGTTGCAACAGTACCCCCCCCAGCTCCGAGCCTACTGCTGCTGGGTGGCGGGCCCAGAGCGTGTCTCGCCACGAGAGCCCATCTGCATTCCCATGTTGGGCCCCCGCCCGGTGTTGGACCTGGAATGAGAAGTCCTGTAAGGCGAGGAACCAGCGGGTTACCCTGGCGTTCGTGTCTTTGAACTTGGCCATCCACTGTAAGGGGGCGTGGTCCATTACTAGGATGAAGTGCCGGCCAGCCGGGTAGTACCGCAGCTCCTCAATGGCCCACTTTATTGCCAGGGTCTCTCTCTCCACGGCTGCGTATTTCCTCTCAGCGGGGGACAACTTCCGGCTGATATAGAGAACCGGGTGTTCTTCTCCGTCGAAGGTTTGTGAGAGAACGGCACCAAGCCCGGTTTCGGATGCATCGGTGTGCACCGTGAATGGGATGGAAGGCTTCGTGGGCCATGTCCATCAGTCCCCGAGGGCGCCATCCAAAAAGGAGCTCAAAGGGGGTGTAGCCCGTGGACGCCTGGAGCCACTTTCGGACAGCAAAGAGCACGTAGGGAAGGAGGAGGTCCCAATTCCTCCCTTCCTCGTCCACCACCCGGCGTAGCATCCGTTTGAGTGTCTGGTTGAATCGCTCGACCAGCCCATCGGTTTGCGGGTGATAGACTGATGTCTTAAGGTGCTTCACCTGTAACAGTCGGCACAGATCGGACATTAGTTTGGATACAAAAGGCGTACCTTGGTCAGTCAGCACGTCCTTTGGGATCCCCACCCGACTGAACAGGAGTACCAGCTCCCTGGCGATGTTGTGGGAGGTGGCTTTGCGCAGCGGCACCGCCTCGGGGTACCAGGTGGCGTAGTCCACAATGACCAGGATGTACTCATGGCCCCGGGCAGACTTGGGAAGGGGGCCCACGAGGTCCATGCCCACTCGCTCGAAGGGGACGCCGATAATGAGCAGAGGGATAAGGGGCGCCGGCGGGGGCCTACATGGGGCGGTGCGCTGGCACTGAGGGCATTTCTGGCAGAAGCCCCAGACCTCCGCGTCCATCCCGGGCTACACAAAGCAATCCCTCAGCTTTTCCAAGGTGTTTTCCGCCCCCAGGTGGCCGCCGAGGGGATGGGTGTGGGCCAGATGCATTACAGTTTGGGTCTTCGATTTGGGAGCCACCAGGAGGTCCACCTGCTCCCCGCGGCGGCAGGCCCGTTGATAGAGGAGCCCGCCCCGGACAAGGAAGTAAGAGGTAGGGAGTCTCAGGTTAGGGCTCTGGTTGACTCCCTCTATCACTCGCACCTGGACCCAAAAGTGCTTCAGGCGGTCGTCTTCCTTCTGCTCCCATCCAAACTTCCCCTCCCACTTCACCTGGTGAAAGACAGAAGACAGAGGATTAGCGTGTAGGGGGGTCTTACCTTCCATGGCAGCATCTCCGTCGTCCTGGGCCAGGAAGGCCTGCCGGGCCTGGGTCCTCTTCATGCGTTGCCGCGGCCTGCCAGATTCGATAGCCGGGCCCATCGGGAATCCTGGCCAGTCCCTTCCAAGGAGCAGGGGCACCGGGAGATCGGGGATCACGCCCACCTGGAGGGGCCAGACCCCGGCTTCACCCCAAATCTGGACCTCGGCTGCCGGAACTTCCCGGGTGTCCCCATGGATGCAGGTTAAGGGGAGAACCCCCCTTGGGCAAAGTCCTTTGGGGAGAATGGATGGTCGGGCGAGGGTCACCGTGCTCCCGGTGTCCAGCAGGGCGGTTACAGGGCTCCCCTCGACCCACACCGTCAGGGTGGGGCCATCCGGCGGTTGCCGTAAATGGAGGCTTTCGGCAAGCTGCTGCGTAATGGTGTGCTGCTGGATGCTAGTTTCCAGCAAGTGTTTCAGTGCAGGGTCCATGTTTCTCTCTCTTTTTTTTTTTGGTATTTATTTATTTACCTTTTTTTTTTTTGTTGGCGGGTCTGTGCTCTATGCCTGCATCCTCCACCAGTGTAAGGGAAATAGCCCAGGGGGGAGGAGCACAGATACGCAGGAAACTGGTTGCAGTGATACACTGATTAATCTTTTATTTTCTCTTACGTGGTGCTGTCTGAAGTGAGGAGGTGTGTGTGGGTGAGTGTGGGAGGTTTTGTGGGGGGTGTGGCTGGCGTTGCGACGCTCTCAAGGGCGTGTCGGGATTCCCTAGAAGTGTGTGGGGTTTTCCCATGCCGTCATCCACCGTCGTGTGTAAGCTCACCAGCTGGCGTCTTTATCCAATAAATACTATAAGTAATGCATTTCTATAATAGTTGATAACATTTCTTTATTTTTTTTTTAGTTCTTTTGCATTTCAAGAGTTAAGTCTGATTGCAGCGAGAGGAAGCATGGCGTGCTGTATGTTAAAACAATGAGAATTAATTATCTTTAAAAATAAAATACGTAAAGTGTACTCAGACAGGTGAATTCTGTCTGAATTCTGTCTTCTGGGTTTATTATATCATCAATGTCATTATAATATACTGTGTTTGATGCTGGGCAACTTAAATTAAACACTAATCATGAAATCATGTAGTTTGAGGCAACAGCTTATTGACGTAAAGCAGAGGGTTTATTTCATAGGCTTCTCTCCGATAAATAAAAAGTACAGCAATAATAATAATAATAATAATTACTTTTTTATTTTTTTAAACAGAAATACTTTTATTAGGCCTACGTGTAGCTAGAAGTAATCTTTCTGATCACATGGTTACTCTGGATGGTTTTTCTGTTTCATCATGTGCTGCAGTTAAAGACCTTGGAGTGATTATTGACTCCAGCCTATCATTTGATGCTCATGTAGATAATATTACTAGGATAGCCTTCTTTCATCTCAGAAATATTTCTAAAATAAGAAACATATTGTCACTACATGATGCGGAAATACTAGTTCATGCATTCGTCACCTCTAGATTAGATTACTGTAATGCCTTACTGTCTGGATGTTCCAGTAGGAATATAAATAAGCTCCAGTTAGTCCAGAATGCAGCTGCTAGAGTCCTAACTAGAACTAGAAGGTACGACCATATCACACCGATATTATCAATACTGCATTGGCTCCCAGTAAAATCTCGCATTAACTATAAAATACTTTTATTAACCTATAAAGCACTAAATGGTCTCGCGCCACAATATCTAAGCGACCTTTTGGTTTTATATAATCCGCCACGCCTACTTAGATCAAAAGATGCAGGCTATTTGACGGTACCTCGAATAGTGAAGGCTACAGCAGGGGGAAGAGCTTTCTCTTATAGAGCCCCACAGTTATGGAACAATCTTCCTATTAGTGTTCGGGACTCAGACACAGTCTCAGTGTTTAAGTCTAGGCTTAAAACGTATTTGTTTACTCAAGCCTACCCTGACTAGATTCTGTTCTACTACTTCGCAGTCATAATTATCTTTTTTCTCCCTCTCTCCTTTCGCCGAGCCCCACATGAATTTATGGAGATACTAGAGATCCAGATCCTTTCTGCCTCTGGATGGAGCTCAAATCTTCTCTAATTCCAGACTGCTGGGACTACGGCTGCTCCTAAGGCCATACAGACTTCATATAAATCCATAATGAACTTTTTCACACTATCTGTTGTTACCCAGATGAGGATGGGTTCCCTTCTGAGTCGGGTTCCTCTCAAGGTTTCTTCCTCTTAAAACATCTTAGGGAGTTTTTCCTTGCCACCGTCGCCACTCAGTGGCTTGCTCAGTTGGGATAAATTCGCACCTTTAATATCTGTATACCATGTTGATATTTCTGTAAAGCTGCTTTGAGACAATGTCTATTGTAAAAAGCGCTATACAAATAAAATTGAATTGAATTGAATTGAATTAATAATAATAATAATAATAAATATAAAACAATGCCCCTCAATAATAAACAAACAAACAAACAAACAAATAAATAAATAAATAAGAGAAGCTACCATTGATTCTGAGATCCTTCACTATGGCGTGAGCTGGTTCTAAGAATGCTAGAATTCTAGAGGCTCTGGTCTTTATAAAACAGCCCTGTGTGAACGCTCATCATCAACACGGCCTTTTACGAAGAAAATTACAGATCGGATATGAGTTCTGAGAGAGATGAGTGAAGACAGGACAACACTAGATACCCGGATCCGCTTGCCCGTCCACGGCTCCCATATTCCATCTTGTTCGCCGTCGGCAGATTCAGCGGCGCATCTCCTACAAACGTTGTAGAAACCTACAACTCGAGGATGGACAGCTGGATGTGCATCTCCAGCAGAGAAGAAAGAGCTCGAGCCTAACACGGTACAGTGTTCCTCGACGGTTTTGTGTATGTCGTCGGTGGCTTCAACGGCATGGAGTTCTTCAACACGGTGTGCAAGTTCAATCCCCTCAACGGAACCTGGAATGAGGTGGTGCCCATGAACTTTCTCCGCTGCTTTGTGAGCGTAGCCGAACCGGATGGATACATCTACATGATTGGAGGCTTCGATGGCGTAGCGGGGCTTAACACGGCTGAACGTTATCAGCCAAGCACCAACCTCTGGAGCCTCATCCCATCCATGCACGAGGTACGAAGTGACACCCGTGTGACGACCTTAGTGGGCAAGGTAAGAGTGAAATGCGCACACTTTCACTGATCTTTACCACTGAGTTACACTTTTCCAGACACACATCTCCGCCAACCAATTAGTGTTCACCTGAAGGCCGGTTAACGCACAGCAAAGTAGATAAACATGACCTGCAGTTAGCTTCATGGTGGACATGAAGGTATCAGTGGGTACAACACAAGGTACAAGTCAGTTCTTAGTATCTTCTAGACCAGTCGAGTTCTCAGAGCTGCTCCAAACACGACTGCACCAATTAAATAAATAAATAAACATTATTTAAAATGTTACAGTCCCTGAGGGAACCTGAAAGCTTGAACTGGAAACACCCAGAACCTTCTTGTTTTTGGGTTCTTTTAGATCTACATCTGTGGAGGACTCAACGGAAACGAGTGCCTTTTCACGGCCGAGTGTTTCGACCCTCATTACGATCAGTGGAAGCGAATCAAACCGATGCACATCCAAAGAAGTGTCGTGGGCGTCATCGCTCTGAACAACCGAGTGTTTGCAGTAAGAACTTAAAGCACTGAGAGTCAGTGAAGTTTCTGTAATCGCTCTGTAAAGGATGGGAAGGAGGCGTGTTTCTGTTAGCATGGTTTGTGTTCTTTTATTAATGCACATCGATCGAGATAAGATGTATGGTTTTACAGATCGGGGGTTGTGATGGAGCCCACAGTCTGCAGAGCGTCAAAGCCTACAACCCTCATACCAACTCCTGGAGAATGCTTGCCTCCATGTTTAACCCACGAAGGAACTTTGGCGTCGAGGTAACGCACCAAACACCACATGGCTAACTAATTTATCGTTTCTTTTACCGAGGCTGGATCCATCAGACTTCCTAACTCCAAGCACTGGAATGAATTAATGAAATTATTCGTGTACCTCTTCACCATGACGCCGCCTTCTTCCTCTTCTTCTTCCAGATGATGGACAGCCACTTGTACATGGTTGGCGGCTACAGCAACGAAAGCACCACATCCAACTGCGAGTACTACTACAAAGAGAATGATGACTGGTACAAGACGTATAGTGTCAAGTCCAGAAATCTGCCATTCTGGAGTTAAGATACATATTGAGACCAGGATCAGAACTGTAGTGATGTCTAGTGATGTTTCCTTGAAATCCTAAACTCATGGTATTAAGTGAGATAGAAAACATGACATGACGTGCTGTTATTTATTAAAATAAATAAATAAATAATCGACAACAGGGTGGTGTCCACCCCAAGGTGGACTATTTTACTATAAACAGCATATCCTGAAGTGTTTATTATTCCTAAATTTGAACTTATTATAAAACTTTTATTATAAACTCTTTTGTCCAGACTGTTACAAAGCATCGACACTGGAGACTCCTTCCGTAAATGTTAACGGACTTTCTTTTTAATGTTTATGTGGCATGTATAAACGAGCTGTTACTATAGAAACGATAACACTATTGTCAGAGCTGCTGTTACAGAGAACTAATCAACACCTTCTGACTCAATCAAGATCCAGAACTCAGCAGCATTGTGGTTGAATTATTTTTGTATTATTTATTATTATTTTGTATATTATTATATATTTGTATTATTCATGTAATTATTCTGTGCAGTAATTCAGGACCCCAGGCTAAATGTGTTACAGTGGTGATTAAAAGCATAACGCATGTCATAAACGTGATTTCCTGAAGGTTCAACGTCCAGGACATGAATATCGTCTGCAGTGCGGTGAGCTGCTTTGTGATATCCGGGCTTCCCAACGTCACCGACTACACCATCACGTACGATCACCTTCTCTAGACACGGAGCTTTTAAAAACGCTATTAAACCACATCCCATTGGCAGTACCTCTGTCTCCAGCTATTCTATTTCGAACGAGTTTATTCGTGGAACCTTTCCGGAGAGGTGAGGGGCGCTAAAACATCTGAGGCTGTTAAAAATCATTTCAAAATCAATGATCGTCAAAAAACCCACAAAACTTTATTACAAACTTTATCTTTTTATTGCAGTCCACATCTTGCTGTGCATTCCTGCTTATACGTGCAAAGCAAAATATATAATGCAATATACTGATATTTATATACTATATATATTATATATATATATATATGTTCTTTACAGACTTTTTCATTTCACAAAAGCGTCAACATAATTTATTATTTTATTTTAAACATATCTGGCATATTTAGGCTGGCTTCAGACATCACACACACACACACACACACTGACTTTTCTCACAGGCAGGAAGTTCTTTGGACTTGTTCACTCGTAGCAGGAGACGGACATCAATCCCAACGTCTCAATAAAATAAAAAATAGAAACACTTAAAGATGGTTTTGTGCACTAAAATAATCTAACGCTGAATACTTTCGGTTATTTCAGCAGGAGTGGAAAAGTTTTCAGCGATACTAGACGTACCTATATTTCTACCGTAGCTAACGATAATCAGCACGTCTGTGTGAAAAAAGGATAACTTGAATAATAATAATAATAATAATAATAATAATAATAATAATAATAATAATAATAATAATAATGTGATGCCGTTTTTTGTTTTTTGCTCCTCCTCCAAATTTTCTCAAATATCACATAAAACAGAACTATTCAGAACAGATATTCAAACTGTTCTCCCATAACGGACTGGCGAATCTACAAATAGATTAGAGAATAGAGAGAGTCTCTAGGTTATAAATACAGGCAGAAATTCTATTCACACACACACTAAACCAATTCCTCTCGGAGACGAAAACCACTCAGGATTTTATCTTTTTTTCTAAAAACTAAAAATATCAGCGCATCTAAAGTGTACTTGCACTGTTTTTTTTTAAATGTATTATTTGTATTTTGTAAACAAGAAAATAATGTGGCCTTCGTTCTCCATTCCGTACACATGGAAAGATGTGACAGATGTTACTTTATTATTATTTTATTTTCCATTTTGTACTAAAGCTGTTTGGTGTGAACTGGGAAATGTTCCTTTGTATAAACTGTGCAGGTTTTTGTTTTTGCTGCAAAACAATTTCAATAAATAAATAAATAAATAAATGTTCTAGATTAAAGATAAAGATGAAAATTACTGTTTATTTATTTATTTATTTTATTCACCTCACAGGAAAATGAATAATGAAGTGGAATTTAATAATAAGGTCGACGTGTAAATAAAGCGAGCAAAACCGGATTCAAAAGGACCCTTTAGGTGGCCGTGAATTTCGCCTAATCAAAAGAAGAAAAAAGTTGTCTTCTTTTGCGCCTGTCTAAAAATTGTTGCGAATTAAAATTCAGGCGTACAGTACAGTTATATAAGCAGATGCTCAATAAGAGCTTTTATTTTATTTCTCGTTATTTATAAAGCGTAAATGCTCGCGCATGCGCAGTATTAATGGAACGGTCCACTCTAAAACATGATGGGGGACGCATTTGTGTAGACTTAACGTTAAAACTTTAACGGTGATATCCTGACCAAACAAAATATGACAGAAAATGAATATGTTATATATGATTTATATAGGCTTCTTGGTATTTGATGGGGCCCCAATTCCCTGGAGCCCTAAGAGGCCGCTTACCTCGCTTATTGGTTAAGTCTTCCCCGGCTGCCACCTGACACGGTACATATTATACAAAAGTGTGTATATTGTACGATGTACTTGTTGTATGAAAGGTGCTATATAAATAAAGATTATTATTGTTGTTGTTGTTGTTATTATTTAGGTTTCTTATAATGAATACAGGTCTTTATTTCGATTAGCATTCCAAAGCAAGAACTGTTTTCTGAATCCTTACATAACATTAAAGACAACAAAAAAGCTCCAAAGACATGATCATTCATAAAATCACAGAGAAACATGTTTATGTATGAAAAAATATTTTCTGAGGCATTATCTACTTAAGGGAGTTAAATCTGTGCATTAGAATTCAATCAGTTCTGTCTTATTTCCCTCCTGTTCCCCCACACTTGTCTAAAAATGGTCATGAAGGTACGGATGATGACTTACTTATTGTATCAATGAAACAAATACAATAAACACAACACACAATTTGGTACATTCATAAAAAGAAGGAACGCACTGGCAAGCTCAGCAACACCAGAAGGACTGGAAGACCAGGGAAAACAACTGAAGTGGATGATCGCAGAAATCTTTCCTTGGTGAAGAAAAACCCTTTCACAACATCTAGCCAAGTCAAGAACACTCTGGAGGAGGTAGGGGTATTGTTGTCAAAGTCTACAATCAAGCGACGCCTTCATGAACGTAAATACAGACACCACTGGAAACACTCAAGAATAGAAAGGCCAGATTTAGATAGACTTTGCTTTTAAAATAAACAAACCCTCTAGAAAAGCCTGACCAGTTCTGATGCAAGGGTTAGGGTTAACTTGTACCAGAATGATGGAAGAGAAGAGTATGAAGAAGGAAAGGAAGTGCTCATCTGTCACACATGGTGGAGGTGGTGTTATGGAATGGGCATGTATGGCTGCCAATGGAACTGGTTCACTCATGTTTTCTTTTATTTAAAAGGAAAGTCCTGCTGGCTGAGACTGAATATACTGAATTCATCCAATGGGAAAAGTAAAATGAGAAAAGTAAAAATTTCCCCATCCTTTAATTCAAAAAGTGGAACTTTCATATATTGTAGATTCTTTACATATAAAGTGAAATATGTCAACCCTTTGTTTGTTTTAATCTAAATGATTACAGCCTACAAGCTTACATATAGCACTTATATGTGGCTCTTAAAGCACTTTCACACCCAAAATGGAGCATTTTCCCTAAAACATGCCACAATTAAAGAGTTTGTGTTCCACCCGTATTCCGACAATACAATTCCCTTACTACTGGCTAAATAAATTAGCGCGGATTAGCCAAACTGCTAGCGATAACTCATCATTTTTTATGTTCAGAACTATACTCCTTTGCAGAGATGAAAAATGTTTTGTTTTTTGTTTTTGTCACAGAAAAACACAGAAAGTGTAAATAAAGCGAGAAAATCCGCGTTTGAAGGACCCTTTAGTTATCTATGAAATTCGCCTGATCAAAATGCACATCTTTTTTTATGCCTGTCCATTTAAAAAAAAGAAGAAGATTTAATTAATTCATAATTCACTGAATCGAATTGAAGTAGAACTTAATTAAAATATCAATTTAAATGTTGTATTGTAGACGTCAGGTGCACAATACAGTTCTACAAACCATATGAAGAATGTACCATTTCACACAGCTAAATAGGGATTTTAAGATGCTTTAAAATTTAGTCAGTTTTCCAAAACAACAAAGAGATTATGAAACATTATAAAACATATACAAGGCTCAAAGAGTTTCTAGAAGTTACGAGATGTATCTTAGTGTTACGACACGGCGAAATCGGTGCGGCAGCTCACAAAGTGTAGTGCCGCCCAGGGACGTGGCGGAGGAGGACTACACTTCCCAGTCATACCCGCGCTCGAGTTCACCAGAGTTCTAATCACGAACACCTGCAAACACCTGAGGTTATATAAGGGCCTCCCTAGCATTAGCCGCTTGCGAAGTATCCGCTCAGCAGCCTCGTCTCTGTTCGTTTGCCAAGCCAATTTCATTATAAGTGTTTTCCCTGGTGCTCGACTTCACGCTCGTCTCTCACTACGCTTTTGCCTACGTCCCTGATATACAGCTTACCTGCTCTGTCCCGATTCGATTCTCGTTCTGTGTTCAGTCACACGCCATCTCTCCGCTCGCCCGCGCCTGTCTCCGTCTACGCTTCGTAACAGAATACTTCGCCGTACTATGGAGGCACCGGGCACCTCGGATTGGGAACATGTCATCCTGGAACAAAACCGCGCGCTAGCGGTGTACCGGGATGAGATATCCGCGTTGCGTGCCGAAGTCTCGCGACTGAGCGTTTCCACATCCACCAACACCACGCCCCCGGCCCTCGCGTCACCACCGCCGACCGCCCCAGTGCATGTTCAGCCAACACCAGCTGTGCACATTCCAGCGCCGGCTGTTCACACTCCTGCGCCACCGGTGCACAACCCGCCGCTGCCCACACCAGAGAGATACGCTGGGGAGCCGGAGCGATGCAAGGGCTTCATGTTACAATGTGCGCTGTTCTTCGAGAGTCACCCAGAGATGCCTGAGGTCCGTAAGTTGACCCACTTTATGGAATTACTCTCCGGAACAGCCTTGGCGTGGGCCACGGCTGAGTGGGAGCGAGGAGGTGGTGTCAGACCCTCGTTAGATGACTTCCTTGCCCGGTTCCAATGCGCCTTTGATCATTCTCCTGATGGCTGGGAGACTGGTGATGAGCTCATGTAACTCAAACAGGGCTCTCATACTGCAAGAGACCACGCGCTAGAGTTTCGTACTATCACTGCCCGAAGTGGCTGGAACGAACCAGCCCTTAAGACATGGCCTCGATCCGCCATGGCCTCGATCCGCCATGGCCTCGATCCGGAGTTACTGCATGAGTTGGCCTGTCGGGGTGAACAGCTAACTTTTGATGACCTCGTGGATCTGACCATAAGGCTGGATCGTCTGCGCCGTACCAACCGTCCCATACCGCACGGTTTGCTGCCAGCTGAGCCGGGCGCAGCAAGCAAACCCATGCAGCTCGGAGGGGCATGGTCCCGCGAGGAGGAGAGGGAGAGAAGACGCGACGAGTTCCGGTGCTTCTACTGCGGTGAGGACACCCACGCCGTCCGCCAATGCCCGCACAGGAGGAGCCGAGGGAACGGGAGGCGCACTGACAACCCACCTTGTCATTCCCGGGTGAGTCCTAACCAGTCTTGTATGTCTCACGTATTTTCTGTACCTGTCGTGATAGAACATTCAGGCCATTCTTTTGTTCTTTCAGCACTCATCGACTCCGGAGCAGCGGAGAACTTCATAGATGAGGAGACGGCGCAGGAGCTCAGCCTTTCCATACGTCCCCTCCTCCGTCCTCGTGAGCTCCAATCCATTGATGGGTCGCCTATAGGGGGAGGCGTAATATCTCACAGCACACACCCTGTCTGCCTTCAAGTTAGCGCCCTTCACCACGAAACTCTGGTCCTTTACCTCACGGTCTCCACCAGACACCCCATTATACTCGGACTCCCCTGGCTGGAACTGCACAACCCCCAAATCTCCTGGACTGACAAGCAACTCACCCAATGGTCCCCGTATTGCTTGCAGAATTGTTTGAAGGGCCCCACGGTCCCTTTGGCCACCATGACTGTGGAGAGTCCCCTGTCGCCTGCCTCAGTTAAAATTCCCCCCGAGTACCACGACCTCCATGAGGTGTTCAGCAAGGAGAGGGCCAGTTGTCTCCCACCTCACAGGCCCTACGACTGTGCCATTGACCTCCTCCCCGGGGCCAGCCTACCTCGGGGCCGTGTTTACCCGCTCTCCCAAGCGGAGCAGCAGGCCATGGAGGAGTACATTCAGGAGGCTCTCCGGCAGGGGTACAGCCGACCGTCCACATCCCCTGTGTCTGCCGGGTTCTTCTTTGTGGAGAAGAAAGGAGGGGGCCTCCGACCATGCATTGATTATCGGGCCCTTAACCAAGTGACCGTTAAGTACCGATATCCGCTGCCTCTCGTCCCCTCAGCCTTGGAACAGTTATGGTCCGCCACCCTCTTCACTAAGCTGGACCTCCGCAGCGCTTATAACTTAATTCGTATTAGGGATGGGGACGAGTGGAAAACGGCCTTCAGCGCCACCTCTGGACATTATGAGTACCTGTTCATGCAGTATGGGCTCGCTAACGCCCCCTCCGTGTTCCAGAACCTGATCAACGACGCTCTGAGGGACATGCTAGGAAGGTACGTCATCGCTTACATTGACGACATCCTGATTTATTCGACCTCCCTGGAGGAACATGTCCAGCATGTCCGGCACGTACTGCAACGCCTCCTGCAGTACCAGCTGTACGTAAAGGCCGAGAAGTGCGAATTCCACCAGCACACAATCTCTTTCCTGGGGTATGTCATTAGCCCAAGGGGGGTCGCCATGGACCAGCATAAGATTCAGGCGGTCGTGGAGTGGCCCACTCCGCGAACCGTCAGGGAGTTGCAGCGTTTCCTTGGCTTTGCAAATTTTTACCGAAGATTCATTAGAGACTTCAGTAAAGTAGCGCAACCCCTGACGTCGCTCCTGAGAGGTAAGCCCAGGCGACTGCTGTGGACTCCAGTTGCCCAGGAGGCTCTGGAGAGACTTAAGTGGGCTTTCACCACGGCTCCCATTCTCAGACACCCGGATCCCTCCAGGCCGTTTGTCGTGGAGGTCGACGCGTCGGAGGTGGGAGTGGGAGCAATTCTATCGCAAAGGTTTGGCAAGAGTCCCAAGTTACACCCCGTGGCCTTTTTTTCCCGGAAGTTGTCGCCAGCAGAGCGCAACTATGATGTGGGGAACCGTGAACTTCTGGCCATCAAGCTGGCCCTAGAAGAGTGGAGACACTGGTTGGAGGGGGCAGTACACCCATTTGTTATCTTCACGGACCATAAGAATTTGGAATATCTACGAACTGCCAAACGGCTCACTCCTCACCAAGCCCGCTGGTCCTTATTCTTCTCCAGGTTCCAGTTCACCCTGTCATACCGACCTGGTTCGAAGAATACAAAGGCCGACGCTCTGTCTCGCATTGATGCCCCAGAGCGGCCGATGGAGAAAGAGAGTTACATTATGCCTCCCTCCTGCATAGTGGGCGCCCTGGAGTGGCCCCTAGCACAGAACTTAGCCCGTATTCCCAGCGCAAGAATCCCAGCAGCCTGTCCTCCCGACAAACAGTTCGTGCCTAAGCGGTACCGTCTCAAACTCATCACCTGGGCCCACACGACTTTGGCCACGGGCCACCCGGGGGCCCGCCGCACTTACCAACTGCTGGCCGAGAAGTACTGCTGGTCCAACATGCCCAGAGAGGTTCAGCGCATCGTATCCTCGTGTTCCTCTTGCGCTCAGTCCAAGGGCCCACGCGCGCTCCCGGCTGGGAAGTTGGTGCCCTTACCCATACCTGAACGTCCGTGGTCCCATCTGGCCCTCGATTTCATAACCGACTTGCCGAAGTCGCAGGGGAACTCCGCAATACTGGTGGTCGTAGATCGGTTCTCGAAGTCCTTGCGCTTAATTCCATTACCAGCCATCCCATCTGCCTTCACCATGGCGGAACTCCTGTTTCAACACGTCTTTCGCTACTTTGGCATCCCTGAGGAGATCGTGACTGATAGGGGGCCACAGTTCACATCGCGGGTTTGGGCCAGCTTTATGAAGAAGATGGGGGTCGCCATTAATCTCACGTCCGGTTACCACCCCCAGGCTAACGGACAGGCAGGAAGTCATACAGTTCCTTCGGACTTACTGCTCTGCCAACCCAGGGGACTGGAGTCAGTATCTACCATGGGCGGAATACGCCCAGAACTCGCTACGGCATTCCGCCACCCAGCTCACTCCGTTCCAGTGTGTCTTGGGTTACCAACCGCCATTATTCCGCTGGAACGCGTCTCACACGGACTCACCAGCAGTGGATGAGTGGTTCCGCCGAAGTGAACAGGTCTGGGAGCGTGCCCATCAACAGCTGATGCAGGCGTCCCACATCGCTAAACGAAAGGCCGATCGGCGCCGGAGGGCTCACCCTATTTATCGACCCGGGGACAGGGTGTGGCTCTCCACAAGAGATCTGAGACCCCTCACGGGCACAAAACTTCAACCGAAGTATATCGGGCCCTTCCGAATTCTGAGGCAAATTAATGAAGTCACATATTGTCTGGACCTTCCGAGACACAGTCGCATTGCCCCGTCTTTCCACGTCTCACTTCTCAAACCTGTGATCTCAGGCCCCTTGGCCACAGCGGTGCCGGAGGATTCCCCACCGGAACCGTTGGAGATAGAAGGCCGCCCAGCCTACCGCGTCCGCGACATTTTAGACTCCAGACGGAGGAGAGGGGGACTTCAGTATTTGGTAGACTGGGAGAGGTATGGACCAGAGGTGGGTCCCAGCCCGAGACATTCTGGACACAGGCCTGCGTAAGGACTTCCACGCGGCTCATCCAGACAAACCGGCCCCCCGGAGGGGGGGAGGCCTCGAGGAACTTCGGCTCCCGGAGTGAGCCCTTTGGGGGGGGGCTCTGTTACGACACGGCGAAATCTGCGCGGCAGCTCACAATGTGTAGTGCCGCCCTGGGACGTGGCGGAGGAGGACTACACTTCCCAGTCATACCCGCGCTCAAGTTCGCCAGAGTTCTAATCACGAACACCTGCAAACACCTGAGGTTATATAAGGGCCTCCCTAGCATTAGCCGCTTGCGAAGTATCCGCTCAGCAGCCTCGTCTCTGTTCGTTTACCAAGCTGATTTCATTATGTGTTTTCCCTGGTGCTCGATTTCACGCTCGTCTCTCACTACGCTTTTGCCTACGTCCTTGATATACAGCTTACCTGCTCTGTCCCGATTCGATTCTCGTTCTGTGTTCAGTCACACGCCATCTCTCCACTCACCCGCGCCTGTCTCCGTCTACGCTTCGTAACACTTAGATGTATCTAATTTACATTGAATTGAATTGTCATGCTCATTTGCATATTAAAATGTGTTACATGAAGGAGGAATTTCATTTAAGAATACAGAAAAAAATGAAGCCATGGCAATGAAGAGTCTGGAAATAGACATGAGGAATAATGTTTATGCATGAAATTACTTTTCTCATTTTTATTACTGTAAATATCACCAAGTATCAGTTTACGGAAAAAGATGATCAGTAATTGGTCTTTGTAAACAACGGTGATCAGTGATTGGTTTTAAGAAACAACGGTGATCAGTGATTGATTTTAAGAAACAACGGTGATCAGGGTTTGGTTTTAAGAAACAACGGTGATCAGGGTTTGGTTTTAAGAAACATTAGTGATCAGGGATTGGTTTTAAGAAACATTGGTGATCAGGGATTGGTTTTAAGAAACATTGGTGATCAGGGATTGGTTTTAAGAAACAACAGTGATCAGGGATTGGTTTTAAGAAACAACAGTGATCAGGGATTGATTTTAAGAAACAACAGTGATCAGGGATTGATTTTAAGAAACAACGGTGATCAGTGATTGGTTTTAAGAAACAACGGTGATCAGTGATTGGTTTTAAGAAACAACGGTGATCAGGGATTGGTTTTAAGAAACAACGGTGATCAGGGATTAGTTTTAAGAAACATTGGTGATCAGGGATTGGTTTTAAGAAACATTGGTGATCAGGGATTGGTTTTACGAAACAACGGTGATCAGTGATTGGTTTTCTGGAGATTGGAGCTCTGGAGATGAGACAACCTCGTGGGTAGGGCTGCACGATTATGGCCAAAATGATCATTTTGATCAATATTGTGATCTCGATTATTTATCACGAGTATTCATTGATTTTAGTGACAACATATTTTTATTGCACCTTCACATTTATTATGTTTTCTCATGCCACAATATAACACACAAATAGGCATGAGAAAACTTGAGCTGGTCAATTATGACAGAATTTAGGAACATAGTGTGAGCCATGACACATTATTTTACCTTCTGATAAACTAAATGTAATACTTTCAGTTCATTTTAGACTGTGTGTAAAAAAACAACCGTTAACCTGTTCACCTTGTAAATGAACACAATAAACCTCAATGTTCAGTGTTTGAAGTCTGCTCCTCTTAAATATATTTAAAGCTACACTATTAGACATTTCCACTGTCATGGTTCTGGGCTGGAGTCAGTTCTCGAACCGCTCTGTGTATATTGTGTATATATCTGAATAATCTCATATAGGATGTGATTGGGGGAGTTCATTTACCCATCAGATGCAAAGCGCTTTAGTTTAATGGTGTTCATTACTGATGCTCCGATCAGGATTTTTACAGCCGATACCGGTCCAGATACCAATCTTTTTTTAATTTAAACTTTAATCAGGAAGTCTATCATAAACAGTTAAATGTAAGCTCTCTGCTCATGGTCACTGTTAATTGAGTTAAAATAATAGCAATGAGATACTGTTGGTTAATTGATAAATAAGCAAACATAAAATATTTATTTTTAAAATATCTTAAAAACAATAGAGTCCTAATTAAAAGTAGACTAACACAAAAATGATCCATATTAGGAAAAAGGCTAATAGCTTTCTAAGGAAATAGCGAACTCAGATTAATGTCAGATTGATATTAAATGCAACCCATAGTAATTAAACATTATTTCATTTCTCATTTTATTTATATTTTATGAAGTTATTATAATATCTATTTTTTATATTAAGTGATTTATTTATAACTAAGCACATTTTCTGTCTTTACATTTTAGTAGTTTTATTTTTGTTTGTTTATCAGTTTTAGATGGGTTCCCTAGTACAGTGTCCATGTCTGCTGATGATAGTGTGTTTTGGGGGGGTTGAATCAAAACATGGAAACTGATGTTGACATTTCTAGTGATATCTGGCAACCGTGAGATTAAATGAAGTGAATTAGAGTTAGTGAAGGAGAGCTGCAGTGTACTGTATGTGTACAGACTGAACAGTTCCTACTCTTTATTATTTAATAAAGAATTTTGAATTAAACCCAGCTTGTAGCGTTAGCATTATTATTAATTTACTCCGCATGTCTGTGTCTACACGAGCAGGTGAAAGTTCAGGTCATTTTGCGGGATCAATAAAAGATGGCGGTTGTGAGCTCGGAGAGTTGAGAGAAACCGATGATGTAGAGTTACTCTCTTCATTATAATGGCTTCTCTGCAGTATTTCCACACTTGTTCGGTTGACTGAGGAGATGAAAAGGAGTGAAAGTAACTTGGTGTAGATGCATTTTGGACTTCCTGTAGTTTTTATTCTGATTGTATTCTACAACTCTGAACAGGTCACTCACACCGGTGCGAATAAATATTTATTCACAGTCGCACAAAATACTTTTCAGTAGCAAATGCAAGTGAAATGGTCGCAATGTAGAACCCTGGGTTTATCTGCGAAGTTTTTTCCAGTTCTGCGTGATGATGTTTAAAGTCCTCGACAACCTCTGTAGTGTCATTTAGCATCATGCCAGTGTCATGATTTCCCCTCGCACAAGCACTGGAGCTCGAAGCGAAGCTGGCCGCTAGTGGGATAAAATCCTAACTCCGTTTTGGGCTTTTGGTACTACAGAATGACGTCATCCCTGCACCGTGCTATGTGATTGGCTGTAGTTAGGAAGCGCTTGATCTGAGTGGAGAAAACAGCGGAGTTTTCTATGAGCGGAGGACGAACTTTAAACGTTAATATCGAAGTCGATCATGTTCATTTAATCGTGGTCAGTCAAAATCGTAATCGCAATCGATATTCCATTAATTGTGCAGCCCTACTCGTGGGTCTCATGCCAGAGCTCTGCGGAGGAGATCACCACGTTGACCTCTGACTGGGGCTCTGGAGCTGAGCTAAGGTCGCCACATTGACCTCAGATAAGTGTTCAACAGGTGTGACCACCTCGTGGGTCTCATGCTGGAACTTGGGAGATGAGGTTGCCATGTTGACATCCGGCTAGAGCTCGGCAGGTGAGACCACCTCGTGGGTCTCATGCTGGAACTTGGGAGATGAGGTTGCCATGTTGACATCCGGCTAGAGCTCGGCAGGTGAGACCACCTCGTGGGTCTCAGGTTGGAGCTCTGGGGAGGAGGTCAGTGTGGTTTGCCTGCTCATAATAGGTGGTGAACGGCAGGGCAGGGTTATCTGCGTGCTCCAGTGCTTAGCGCGAGGGGAAATCGTGACACAGTGCAGTTAATGCTCCAGGTCAGATACTCAGAGATGTGTACTCCCAAGAGCTTGAAGTTAGTCTCGCGTTCTCCATTTATGTAAATAGAGGTGTGTGCATGACTTTTAGTGGCCAGTTGTAAATCCACAATAAGTTTCTTGGTTTTTTGGGTATTGAAAGCCAGGTTGTTATTGGTGTACCACTCCACCAGGTGCTGGACCTTGTAAGCTGTTTCACTGACTTTGCTGATAAGGCCAACCACTGTGTTGTCATCTGCAAACTTGATTATGGTGTTATAACTAGGGATGCACCGAATGTTTGGCAACCAAAATTATTCGGCCGTAAATAGCAAAAAAATCATTTTTGGTGTTCGGCCGAATAAATTTGACTGAACAATGACGTGTTTGATGACGCGAGCAAATAGCCTAGCAACCAGAGTGAGACGCGCGACTGTCACAACCTCGATGAGGGGGCGCGCATGCACGAGCTACGTGCACTTCGGATGTTTACTGTTGACACGTGGGTATGTTTTGTTTCTGTTCCGGAGTATTCTGTCACGCCGCGAGACGTAAGGGAGTAGAGTACAGAAGCAGGTAAAGACGTATTTATTTAAGGGCAGGCAGACAAATCCAAATCGTAATCCAAAAAACGTAGTCAAGACAGGCAAAGGGACGGGCGATCGGCAAACAGGCATAAATGGGGTAAAGCAGGAATCAGAGTCGCGTCACAGAAAACATGGTCACAACACAAAACAAGAACCATGAACTAGTACTATGGACTGGGAGCGGAAACACCAGCGGGGACTAAATTAACTAATCTATAGTTTACACTAACTAAATCTATCACGGTACATAATATTAACAACGTATCTAACTCTACTATATCTACTATAACACTCCGCGAGGTGTACAGGGATGCGAGCGGTATATATCCCCAATACAATCAGCCCTATAGAACCCAATAGAACCATTTATCGCACTCTTGTCAGTGCAATTTTAATGCACTTTTTAGTTGTAGGCTACAGAGTGTTCCATTCTTTCAGCAGTCAGTTATAGGCCTAACATCGGCTATTCAAGGGGCTCAAAGATGACCACATCAAAATATTTTTATTTTACTCATTTATTTATTTAAAGTTATATTGTGCCTTGTTGGTAGCCTATGCCTGCTGGAATGGAAAAAAATGTTCAGTGTTAAATAAATATTTTGAAATTGTAGTTTTTGTAATTGATTTTTTTCTTTGAAAAGCAAGACAAAATAGTAAAAAGCACATTTTGACTATTTAATTTATGCAATGGTGAAAAAAAATGGCAAAATAAATGGAAAAAACGCAAAAAAATGTGTTCGGTATTCGGCTTTCGGCCAAGTTTGTCATTGTGTTCGGTTTCGGATTCAGCCAAGAATTTTCATTTCAGTGCATCCCTAGTTATAACCATAGGCAGGAACCCAATCGTGGGTGTACTGGGAGTAGAGGAGAGGGCTGGGTACACAGCCCTGTGGAACACCAGTGCTCAGAGTGAGGGTGGAGGAAGTCATGTTGCAGAGCTTCACAGACTGTGGTCTGTCTGTGAGAAAGTCCATTATCCAATTGCAGAGGGAGGTACTGATGCCAAGGTGGGTGGGCTTATTTATCAGCTCAGCTGGAGTGACGGTGTTAAATTCTGAGCTGCAATCGATAAATAGCATCCTCACATTGCTGTTATCCAGGTGGGTCAGGGCTAATATCACTCTGAACGATAGAGAAGAGAGTAATGTCACCACTCCTACCCAGAGAACACAACCACTTTTACTGTCTTGAACTCCCAGACACAGACAGCTTACTTACTTTTAAGAAGTCTCAATCAGGTTATTCCAGTCCATCTCAGGGCATTACAAACATTTACTCATTCACAACTAGGGGAAATTTAGAGTAACCCTAACCCTACCACCTAACCCTAATGTTGGAAGTAAATCAAATAAGAAATAAAACACAAGGGACACAATGTGTAAGGAAATAATTGTTATTATTGAGGATAACTTGGGCTGGTGGGAGAGTAATCCGTGGGTGAAGAAGGACGATAGGGAGAGAAGGGCTGATAATAGGGAGTATGACCAGGGAAAGAACCATAGCTCGTCGGGACGTAAGGAGAAGAGTAATCAGGACTGGCAGGAGTGAAGGGAGGAGAGCTGGGGTCAGAATAGGTCATGTCATCCTCAGCCCGATAGTCAGATGAGCTGTTAGGAGAACCAGTGCGAGGAGAGTCAGTCAGTGGAAGCATCCACACACACCCTAGCGGGACTAAGCCTGTATCTTAGGGGTGGTGGAAACGTAGAAGTATCAGAGGGAGTGCGTAAAACCTCAACCAAGAGGGCCAAATCTGCGAACAGATGTGAAAGCTGGTAGCGGGTGTTCACGTCAAAGCCTGAAGAGGGGAACAGAAATTGACGTTCAGCTGCATAACACACTCACACACACACACAAACCCATAGATAAAGAGCAAAAAGAATAGGGAAAAGGAAAATACTCAATATGTATATATATAGAATAAGACTATACAAGGAGCAGTGCGACCAAGGTCTTCTCCCAGTGAAACTCCACACGATAATGACATGAAAAGCAGAAGTTGGTTTTTAAAAATGGAAACGAGGCTAGGGCAAACATAAGGGGACTGGAAAACGTCTGAAATGCAAACATAAGGGTCATCGGAATCCACAGAAATGGTGGCATAATGGGTTCTGAAATAGCCCAAAACTCAGGGATATTGGTGTTGGGGAAATAACCAGGGGCGGGAGCTCAGGGAGACCAATTGTATAAATAGGGGAGCCTTGCTCCTGGGTTTTCTTTCGATCACTCTTGGGATGTCTCAGCTGTGTGGATCTCGTGTGGTGGAACAATAAACTTGGACCTTTGATTTTTCTCACTCCCTGGTTCCGTGTCTTGCTTTATTCTTCAAGGGCTATTGGATGTAAGTACTTTTAATCTAAAATAAATTTGACTGTAACAGGTTAGTGGGCTAAAATTGGACCCACACTAACTCATAACTCAGGTAAAATCAGGTGGATCAGGTCTGACTCCACCCCCTGAACTTTTGGTTCTGTCAGGAGGAGTACTATACTTTCATTTACCCAGTGGCATGTTTTTGTGAGGGTGAAGGAAACTGGCATTGGCTGGGAAGAATAAACAACATTAGGTCAACGTCTGTTAACTGTGTTTTTATTCACTTTAGGGTTCCATGTCCATGGTCCATCTGGTCCTCTCATTGTCCAGCTGGGAGGCTCAGTGATGCTGCCCTGCTTTGTAGAAACTCCTCTACCAATGCAAGAACTGGAAATAGAGTGGAAAAGAAATTACTCTGAAACTCTAGTGCACTTGTGGCAGGACGGAGAGAGTCATCCGGAGTCTCAGAACCTGAGTTATCGTGAAAGAGCTCATTTCTTCATTTAGGAGATCGCTCAGGGAAACTTCTCTCTCTTCCTTACGAACGTGACCCGGGAAGACGCAGGAGTTTATAAGTGTGCTGTTTACTGTTGGCTCAAATTTAGCCTATTACCCAAAAACACTTAAAATTCAACATAGAAGCCAATACTCACATCTACCTCTGAGCCCAGTTGGAGATAGAAAAAAATACACCAGCCGTGAGTGAGAAGAAGCAAGGGTCCAGCTTTATTGTTCCATTCCACCACACGAGATCCACACCGATGAGAATTCTCAGAAGTGATCCCAATACCCTGAGCTTAAGCTCCAGTATTTATACTGTATTTACACACTAAATAACCCAGATGTTTCAAGAAGACTATGATCTCACTACCAATAGGGTTAAAAAAGAGCTCATTTACCTTACTCTTATGTTCCAGAAAAGGGCTATTTCACTTACACATAGAATTGAAACCAGGGGTTTTAATTTACACATAAAATCAGAACCCAGGCATTTCTAATAACCCAGAAAATAAAAACCCAGAGTTTTGAATTACACAGAGAATCAGAAACCAGAGTTTTCAGTTACCTAGGGCATCAGAAACTTCGTTTTTCATTTACCTAGGGAATCGAAACCAGAGAGTTTGAATAACCCGTAAACTAGAAAGTGGACAAGACTAAACAATCTAGAGTGACCTTGGTCTTACTGTTATCTCGCGGGGGGGGGGGGGGGGCAGCTTGACTCAGCCACCCTTATAAATGGCTCCTCATGGTTCTTTCTTAAAATTAAGGCCTTCCTTGCGAGACAAGAACCCTCACCATTTGAGTCATGAGTAAGTTTACATTTTCCTGTATTTCTAGTTTATAATTTATTTTCATATTTGCACTATATTTCTTATTTTATATATATTTATACTACTTAAAAAGCGGTTTACTGTACTTCCAACTTCTTAATATCATTACAGTTCTACTGTCCTGCATATCCTACTATTCTGTTTTTTTATAGAGAGTTTCTCTATTACTATAAGATATTATTAAAGTTATTCATGTGTGTGTATGAGAAAGAGAGAGTGTGTGTGTATGTTGTGTCTACTTGCCCGCCCTTGACTGTACGAGCGTGTGTGTGTGTGTGTGTGTGTGTGTATTAGCCCTCCTCAGCTCAGCTTGTATACCTCTTTTTGACTTTTTTGTCTACTACTGCTCTTAAAGATCTTTAAAGTGTAATTCCAATTTGTCAATGTCCGCCTAATCCCGCTTCTATGTGTCTAGGTGCCCGTCTTTTCTTCTTCTCCCCTTTGCTGGATGCTAGGTCTCCCTTATGTTTATTTTATGACATTTTTTATCCACAACATTTCCCCCCTCTGAGGCTATAAAGCCTCATACACTACCTTAATTAAGCGGGTATCTGAGGAGGAACTGGTTCTGCCGCACCCCATGGCCGTCCCCCGCTAGCTGTCGGAGGATTACTCTAACGAAGCCATAATCCCTGCGCCCCGTACTCAATCCGTCCCCGTACTCAAATGGGTCCCTTACATTAACCACTTCTACGCAACACTGATCCAAATAGGAGCTGAGGAGGTTTTGTAGACCTGGTGGGAGACGTGCTAGCGTTGTGCGCCCCGGGGTCTCATAGTAGATTGGCAGCTGGAGAATGGGCCTTAGGACCCCCCTACATCCACTTTGCACCGGCATGTGTAGATGTACCTAGCCATAACTCTTAACCCTTAACTTACTTCTCCTTTCAACTATATATATATATATCTTATTTCGAATCTAACTACCTTGATTATACGTTTGTTTGCCTACATCGATTATAAGTGTGATTAACTGAGTTCCCCTAATCATTCATTACTACTACTTCTGCCGTACGTATGAGTGGCCACTACAGTAACTAACTACTTGATTGGATCTACACGTCCCTATCTTTCTCAACTAGGCCTGTCAGCCCACAGTTTTGTATTTGTCGGGACCTGCGGATTCTTGCTTCCCCTCAAAAACCAAACCCCAGTCTTTCGCAGTCAGGGGTGGGCGAAAAAACCTCCTACGAGGAAAAATTCCCACCCTGTCAGCACTATGTGCTCGACAGCACCATTATACTTTTCTGTGCCTGATTGCGTCACACTTTGTTGCACATCACATTACATGTCATGTCACATATCACAGCATTTTATAACACTCGACATAACAGTCTCTATCGGCAGTATCCCTCTGTATTCCAGTTGTCTTCGGCTCAAGCACTTTACGTACTGTAGAGAACCACCCTTTGGGGAGAGGTTAGGCTAGCACTTACACCCAGGGTATGGATCATCACATCTTCTTCTCACCCCTCAGGGTTCAGTAGATCTGCAACACAAATGAACACATAGAAAACACCAATAGGTCCCGTTTGTCTCGGATAGGCCCATTACCTTGCCACTACCTTGTACAAACGGGTCCTTGCGCCCCCTTTCCCATCAGTCCTGGCTCATGTCCCGTCTCATGTTCTCGTAGACGGTCTCGCTGGTGTCGCTGCTGTCGCTGCCCATTGACCCCTGTCTGTCGCTGCTGTCGCTGGTCATTGTCTCCCGTCGCATGGTCTCAATCACCACCCCCCGTTGAGGCGGTAACGCCTCACCCTTAACAACATACTGGCCAGAAAAGGAGGCTGAGGACATCACCATCCGCCGTGCGCAGGGGATCACACAGCAGGCCACCAGAGCCACAAGGAGAAGGAGGACGAACAGGGATGCTCCCAAGCGGGTCAGGGCGGCAGTCCAATCTCCAGAAAGAAACCAGGAGAGCCACGGCGGGAGGCGGAGACTAGACCCAAAGCCGGAGTTAGCCGCTTGCTCCGTCTGGAGGGCCTGTAGTTGGCCCAGGACCTTGGACAGAGCTCCCTCAGAACCAGTGTGCAAAGGGATTGCAGCACAGCACTCGGGACCAATCATTGTACAGATACCTTCCTCCGGGGCCCGCATTTGGTCCAGGACAAAACGGTTCTGAGCAGCCATGAGGGAAGTGGCATGGAGCTGATCACGGACCAGTCCGAGAGCACTCAGTGAGTAGTTAATGAAGCGTTGTTCGTTGTACCACATGTAATTAATCCATGCCACGTTGCGGTTGATCTGCACGGCCGGGAGCAAAATAGACGCTACACCACTGCCAACGGCCTCCATGGCTCTGTAGCGAGCAGGAACGCCAACGGGGGTACCCCCAAAGTCAAGATGGATGGTCTCATCAGCAGCCCAGTCAGAATAGTTCGCTGCACCAGCGTCACGGACATACTGAGTCCATAGGGCCACGTCGCGGCGTGAACGGGACCGGCCGAATGATGGTTGGTCAGCCACCAACAAAACACGGTCCAACCTTACCGTCCAACCTAACCGGGGCGCAGCATCCCTGCCATTCCGCAGGCAAAGTCTGGCGTACACGTTGGCCCCCGCAAAACCAGAAAACATCCGCAAGGGGAACAGTACCACCACTAAGATCAGGTAGGGGAATTGTCACGTTGGGGGTGCATGGGGGTGAATCACAAACAGAGGGGGTCTCAATTTGCAAATCATTAGCGAACAGGGAGACATTACATCGGGCAGACACATTTCCCACAGGATATACGCCAACAGAGGAGCAGAGGCAGATGGGAAAGAACGAGGGCAGAGACGGTTGGACGCGGACAAAAGTCGACACTTGGGTGGTTACAGGGTGAAACAGGCATGAGGAGCTTGCATTGTGCATCCACGATGGGCCAAAATCAGCAGAAAGGGCCCCAAGGAGGCACACAGTAGGACACAAAAAATCAACAGAATAGGGGGTGGTGAGGCATTCCGTGAGGTTCCCCATAGGCAGCATAAAATGGGGGGTGAGGCTACGATCATGACATACGAGACATGAGCGATCTGTCACAGATCGAGCAGTATGGGCCATCCATGCCATATACATGTTACTCTGCTCCTCCGTGAGCGAGGTGTTGGCGGTAGAGATTGAATAGTATTGTAATTTCATTAATTTATGTGCGAGCGGAGTTACCATCGGGGCAATGAGGAGGGGGTGGAGAGCCCGGGATGCGAAGGGTGACCCTGTACTATCATGGTAAGAACACGCCGTAGCCGAGCAAAGGAACGGTAGCCACAGGGGGCCAATCGTGGGCAGCTCGAAGGAGCACCTACTCGTCCGTGCCCTACCAGTAATTCTAAGATGTTCTACGCGAATCTCCACAGACCGAGCTTGGGAGAAAGTGAATGAGGCCAAATAGGGACTTCTCCCAATCAGGGACTCTTCATGGGCGAGTCTAAGGAGAGCTAACGCGCACATCGAGCTACGGGAACCTATAGTTGAGCCAGGGGCCGTCCAGGATCGAACATGCCTAATATGGGGATAGGGGGCTGTGCGGGAAGTAGCAGCCACTAGTGGGCGTAACGTATGATAGGAATTCAGGGCATTCCTTTTAAACATTGGGTCATAGAAAAAGAAAAAGAGTGCTATTAGCCCTGCTGTAAAAATCACTCTACCCACATACGTGCTACTATTCTGTGGAGCTCGTCCCACCGGTCACCTCCAGAACCGGTGGTAGGGGAGTGCGCAAGGATTCATGCGGAGACTGAAGTTCAGGAGTAAGCTCAGGTAAGTTCAACTGCGCTGCTAGAGACTGTAGCGTATCTGAGTCGATTAGGCTCAGAGGCAAAGCAGGGTCGTCAAGGTCCTGACAGAGAGTGGCAAACGTAGACAGAAAATCCTCCGTTGTTGGGGTTACAACTTCCTGTGGGCTGGTAACTACACCCGTCACTTCTACTCGGGGCGTGAGAACGGTAGGGCTACTGGCATCAGACTGAGACAGTTTATCTAGTTTTTCCACAGCTCGCCGCTTAGTCTGGGCTCGAGTGCCGTAGGCAGGGCTCAGGGATGCACCCGAATCACTGTCACTATCAGTGAACACCACTGCCCCAATGGGCTTCCTTGTACTGACTAGTCTTGAGGTCGATGGTTGTTCGTCGGTAGTGTCTTGCAGTAGCGGTCCCTTACCTGGTTCGGCGCTGCTGCAGTGGTTCAAGTGATACCAGTAATTCCTCCCCTCTACTTTCACAGCCGTGGGGGTTGCAGCAACCACTGTGAACGGTCCTTCCCGACGTCCCGCAAGGGGGCTCTTTCTCTTGAAAACACGAATGTATACCTGGTCCCCCGGTGCCACTAGGCGCACATCCTCCCATACCTCGTTCTCTCCATGGACTGCCTCACGAACCTGTGAATACAAATGTCTATGGATTTTGGTGAGGGTTCGCACATAATCCTGCATTTCGTCCTCCAATTGTGCCAAAGACGGCCCTGTGTATGGACCTCGGGTGAACGCCATAGGCATTGGGCGCCCAGTAAGCATTTCATGAGGAGTCAAGTGCGTCATACGATTGGTCTGTGAACGCATCTTCATCAATGCCAGTGGTAAGGCCTGTACCCAGTTCAGGCGAGAGCTCTCGCATATTTTTGCCAGTTTATTAACTAGGGTAACGTTCACTCGTTCTACCATGCCCTGGGATTGAGGATGATATACACAGCCTAGCTTATGATCTATCCTCAAGGCAGATGCCACATTGTCAATGACGTTATTCACAAAGTGGGTGCCGTTGTCCGAACTCAGAAAATCTGGAATACCGAACCGGGGAATGACCTCGCGACATAAAAATTTAGCCGCGGCCCTCGCATCTTCCTTGGAAGTTGCAGCTGCCTCCACCCACCTGCTGAAGCGGTCTACTATTACTAGAATGTAGCGCTTCCCTTCTTTCCGGTTGTCTGCTCCCATGTCTACATAATCCATCATTATATGCCGGAACGGCCCCGTCGGCGGGGGAATATGTCCTAAAGGAGCAGTGAAGTTCTTTCGCACATTGTTCTTGATACACACTTCACATCTTTTCAACGCATAGTCCACCATACTGGCCAGAAATGGGGACCACCATTCCTGACGGATTTTTCGGATAGTTTCGGTCCTATGGGCGTGATCCAAGCCATGGGCTTCTTTGATCAAGAGCGGGAGGTAACAGGCTGGGGCTATACACAATCCTTCTATGCTGCGCCATAATCCAGTACCCGCCTCTTTTCTCGCCCCCCGTTTTATCCACGCCGATACTTCAGCCACACCTGCGGTGTTCTGCAGCTCCACCAAGTGGGCCACATTGTCTACCTGCGGACGCCGCATCGGACTTTCCCCAGGCTGAGTTAGGGCCATCATCTGCCCCGGCCCTACGGCAGCTTTCTTAGCTGCCTCATCCGCCAGTGAGTTCCCTTTAGTGATAAAGGAGTCATCGGTCCTATGTGCCCTGCATTTCACTACAGCTAATTTTGTGGGCAATGTCATAGCATATAGTAAATCTGAAATCGCTTCCCCGTGGGTCACGGCGGACCCATCTGCCCGCTGGAATCCCCTTTGAGCCCAGATTGGTCCAAACACATGGCAGACTCCATGAGCATAGGCTGAGTCCGTATATATAGTGCAACTCTCATCACGGCCCAAATTACATGCAGCTGTCAACGCCCGTAGTTCAGCTGGGGCCGAGCAGGGTTGGGGGAGCAGAACACTCATCACTACCTCAAACGTCGCTGGGTTTCGTCGTGCTTCTACTACTGCCAACCCAGCCTTATTGCCCGTATCAGTACGATAACAGGAACCGTCCACAAAATACGTATGCTTAGCATTATCAATAGGGCAGTTCTCCAAATCTGAACGCGCTTTCAAAAATATCTCTGATTCCACTACGCACTCATGGGGTACACCATCTATCGGGGCCCTTGACTGTACGAGCGTGTGTGTGTGTGTGTGTATTAGCCCTCCTCAGCTCAGCTTGTATACCTCTTTTTGACTTTTTTGACTACTATTGCTCTTAAAGATCTTTAAAGTGTAATTCCAATTTGTCAATGTCCGCCTAATCCCGCTTCTATGTGTCTAGGTGCCCGTCTTTTCTTCTTCTCCCCTTTGCTGGATGCTAGGTCTCCCTTATGTTTATTTTATGACATTTTTTATCCACAACATTACACAAAACATAACTCTGATGAAACTCTGATTGAAATAAAGGAGATTGGTGGGTAAATTTTTTCACCTAATTCACATGATGTTCTGTAAAAAAAACATGAATTAAAAAGGAGGTCAATTCTGTTTATGTAAAATCAAAATGACCCGTCTCAATTGTCCAGCTGTAGACCAATATCAAATCTCCCCTTCATCTCTAGGATTTTAGAAAAGGTTGTAGCAAAGCAGTTATGCTCCTACTTAGATAGGAATAACATTCATGAAATGTATCAGTCAGGATTTAGACCTCATCATAGCACAGAGACAGCGTTAGTTAAAGTAGTAAATGACCTTCTACTGACCTACGATCAGGGTTGTGTCTCGCTGCTTGTGTTACTCGACCTTAGTGCAGCTTTTGATACTATAGATCACACTATTCTCCTTGATAGATTAGAAAATGTTGTTGGTATTAAGGGAACAGTCCTTTCCTGGCTCAGGTCTTATCTGACCGATCGTTATCAGTTCGTAGATGTAAATGGTGATTTCTCCATGCGTACTGAGGTTACTTTTGGAGTTCCACAGGGTTCTGTTTTAGGCCCACTGCTCTTTACTTTATATATGCTACCCTTAGGTCAAATTATTCATAAACATGGAATTAGCTTCCACTGTTATGCTGATGATACACAGTTGTATGTTTCAGCGAAGCCAGAGGACAGACAGAAGCTTAGTAAAGTTGAGGATTGTGTAAATGACATTAGACATTGGATGTTAACTAACTTCCTTCTACTTAACTCTAATAAAACAGAAATACTTTTATTAGGCCCACATGTAGCTAGAAGTAATCCTTCTGATCACATGGTTACTCTGGATGGTCTTTCTGTTTCATCATGTACAGCAGTAAAAGACCTTGGAGTGATTATTGACTCCAGCAATCATTTGATGCTCATGTAGATAATATTACTAGGATAGCTTTCTTTCATCTCAGAAATATTTCTAAAATAAGAAACATATTGTCACTACATGATGCGGAAATACTAGTTCATGCATTCATCACCTCTAGATTAGATTACTGTAATGCCTTACTGTCTGGATGTTCCAGTAGGAATATAAATAAGCTCCAGTTAGTCCAGAATGCAGCTGCTAGAGTCCTAACTAGAACCAGAAGATACGACCATATCACACCGATATTATCAATACTGCATTGGCTCCCAGTAAAATCTCGCATTAACTATAAAATACTTTTATTAACCTATAAAGCACTAAATGGTCTCACGCCACAATATCTAAGCGACCTTTTGGTTTTATATGATCCGCCACGCCTACTTAGATCAAAAGATGCAGGCTATTTGACGGTACCTCGAATAGTGAAGGCTACAGCAGGGGGAAGAGCTTTCTCTTATAGAGCCCCACAGTTATGGAACAGTCTTCCTATTAGTGTTCGGGACTCAGACACAGTCTCAGTGTTTAAGTCTAGGCTTAAAACGTATTTGTTTACTCAAGCCTACCCTGACTAGATTCTGTTTTACTACTTCGCAGTCATAATAATCTTTTTTCTGCCTCTCTCCTTTCGCCGAGCCCCACACGAATTTATGGAGATACTAGAGATCCAGATCCTTTCTGCCTCTGGATGGAGCTCAAATCTTCTCTAATTCCAGACTGCTGGGACTACGGCTGCTCCTAAGGCCATACAGACTTCATATAAATCCATAATGAACTTTTTCACACTAACTGTTGTTACCCAGATGAGGATGGGTTCCCTTCTGAGTCGGGTTCCTCTCAAGGTTTCTTCCTCTTAAAACATCTTAGGGAGTTTTTCCTTACCACCGTCGCCACTCAGTGGCTTGCTCAGTTGGGATAAATTCACACCTTTAATATCTGTATACCATGTTGATATTTCTGTAAAGCTGCTTTGAGACAATGTCTATTGTAAAAAGCGCTATACAAATAAAATTGAATTGAATTGAATTGAATTGAAAATTGTAAACAATTCTCATTTCAGAGCGTTTGATCGTGTCTGGAGCCCACGTCATATCTGCGTATGCGGGTGAAGATATCACTCTGAATTGCTCTGTAGACTCACATATCCCAGCGGAAAATATAGAACAGGTCTTATGGATGAAAATGGATGGAGAGATCTTAGTGCTGCTCTATGAACATGGTGAGGTCCACACAGACTCATCCCATGAGAGATACATGGACAGAGTGGAATTGTTCAGCGCTGAAGAAAGAAACAAAGGAAACTTCTCATTGAGACTGAAGGATGTCCGAACTGACGATAAAGGTCTGTATACATGTTTAGCATTCTCTGGGGCAATCTCAGATAACACAACTGTGGAAGTGCAGCAGCTGGGTAAGTCACTGTTTTAATGTACAAATCATGTAAAGATGTACCAGAGCTGAGTGCTGAATTACGTTGGGAGTGGATTATCATGACTAAAATCATGTGCAGTCTCTCGGGGTCATGTAATGGAGACAAGTGTAGAGTAAAGTTGAATGAAAACAGAGTAGAACAGACAGACAGAACAAGAACTACGAACGCGTGTCAGGACTAAGAACCATAACCATAAGATGACAACATAAACAATCGCAAGACACTGCGCTGTGGAAAACAGGACTATATACACAAGTGCTAATGAACCAAAACATGAAAACAGGTGCAAACAATCATGTGATGGGATCATGTGCGGTGCAGTGGCTGATGGGAATCATAGTCCAGTGCCTATTTCCGCATATCCATGACACTTTCTCCTGTCAGTCACAGTGACGCTGTCACGTAATGGAGGCTGACATGGAAGCAAGTGCAGGTATGGCAGTTTAATTAAACAAAGTCCAAAGGATTAGGCAGAAATCAATAAACAAAGACAGGCAGAGCTCAGGCAGAGGTCAGGTGATCAGGCAAACGGGCAAAACTAGGCAGGGCAGAGAATCGAAGTCAACAGAGAAAACAAAGGTCGATGATCAGAAAGCAAACATGATATAAGGCTTGGACATACGACAGAGACTAGGCAGCTGAACGTAATACTTCACACAGTCATTGTGTAGAAGCAGTCTCTTTATACTGTGGAGTGAGTGTGTGAATTGGATGCAGGTGTGTGTGATTAGAATGAATGAGTGTTCTGGGAATTGCAGTCCATGGCGGCCATGTTTGTGGGCCGCAGTGCAGGATGGGAAATGTAGTCACTGGTTTACTGTGATATGACAGACGCTAGCCAACCGTCAGCATGTGTGAGGTCATGCACTACGTATCCTCTATGTGTAAGCGCATTGTTCTTGCATGATATCAGTCCCTTAAAATGTCCATTGATTGCTCTATGATGACTTATTTATTTATTTTTTAAAGCATTTTAACTGTAATATGAAAATGTATTTATTAGGGAAACAGGTCCACTAGTAAGTTGATGTGATGAACTATTTTATAATATCACCAGTTGTTCTTTATTTCCTCACAGATATTACAGTGTTATAATGTTTTAATAACTCTGGTGTTTGTGCTATGCAGGTTTTTCCTTTATGCATATTGGAATTTTTGTCTTATGTGCATTCGGATTTGTAATTGGATCACTTATCCTAGGATACTTCTCTTATACATCTTTTTAAAATAATGGTAAGTCTGACCTTCATTTTATCACTTCGGAAGTTTGGTAAGGTTACATTTCGACTTAATAAAGTAAACTTAATACAAAATGTTCTTTACTGTGTTTGTAGATGACAGCAGAAGAGCCCTAGCTATACAATTGGGACATGTCCTTTGTCCTAATATTACTATGGCCATTGTCTTCATCCTTTGGGGTGTTACTGATGGTAAGTATCACTTAGACAACAAGTGTTGCTGGTGGCTCAGATAAACTGTTCACAGGGCAAGTTCTCAGCTTGGTCAGTGAATGTGACCTGCCCCTCATCTTGCAAAAGAACTTTCATCTGTTCACCGCTAGTGAGGACGGAGTGGAGAACCTTTTATTCCCTCTGCACAGGCCACAAAGCCCAGAGCACCAGGGAAAATGGCTGCCAAGAACTGGAGGAAGAAATAACAACCTCACCCAGCCCAGCACTGTGAGATGAGGTGTGAGTGGTCACAGACCTCTGACTGCGCCTTCACAGATGTGTAGTTCTTCAAGCATCTGGGAGAACCATGGCCCAGATGGTCTCTCAGAAGAGAGCGTGATGCCTCACCCTCTCAATCCTCTCCCATAGAGAAAAGATCATGTTGCTGCATGTGCCTGTGGTCCTCCAAAGGTCTTTTTAGACCTGTAGTGGCCACAATGCATAGCGCTTAAACTGTGCCTCCCAAACAGCTCCCTCCCAGACACCTTTTTCAGATTTTTGTTCAGTCTATAGCCTGTCCACCGGCCTACCGGATCCCAAAGCCACAGTCATCACTTCAAACATCCACTCAGGGCCCAAACAAGCCTTCAGAGCTTAGAGGCACATAGGTTAAGAAGTCCTTCAACCCAATTGTGGCACAAAGAAGCCAGGCTGATAAGGCTGGTACCTCATGAGGTAAGCCATTTTGGCTTCTATTCTATGAGGCTCATTTTGAAGCAGGGAAGCAGTGACTGGAGGACATAATTCAGCTGCTCTGTGGCGCCTGTGGCCCCTCCCTATACGCAGAGATCTCCTAACTCAGACTCACTGGGAAATACTTCAGCCTCATCCAAAAGGTCTGGCTCTGGGCCTGGTGTGTGAGAGGTTCAATCTGACCACAGCCTGGTTACCTGAAAGTGTTATCATGACCGTTCAGAATGTGAGAGCATCAGTTATGAGATCAGACTATAATTGCAAATGGCGTCTGGTTGAGGAGCGGTGCACAGCCTCAGGCTCAGTTGCTTTCCAGTGTCCCGTTCCTACAGGAACTGCTAGTGGGGGCAAAGCCCTGTCCACCATTAAGGAATACCTGCCATGCAGTTTTGGGGAACAGGATTGATGAAAGGGGTTCCTCGACTCCACTACAGTCTAAAGCTTTCACACCAAGGGACTTGTCTGTGGTGCTGGATATATTATCAGAACCGCTGTTCAATCCTCTGGATCAGTTAGATGTTATAGCACTTTCTTTGAATATGGTGATGCTGCTGGAACTGGCTTCAGCAAAGTGCATTAGTGACATCCACGCTGATAACCATGCTGGTAAACCCATCATGTATGCAATTTCTATGGGGCGAGGCTCAGGTTTTACTGGAATCTAATCCTACATTCATCCCCAGAGTTATCAGCACATCACTGACGTGTCAGGTGGCTGGCGTAACGGA
The DNA here is from genome assembly GCF_023375685.1 of Ictalurus furcatus. NCBI lineage: Eukaryota > Metazoa > Chordata > Actinopteri > Siluriformes > Ictaluridae > Ictalurus > Ictalurus furcatus. The sequence goes on from NC_071267.1 coordinate 965,239, forward strand.
ATATTGCTTCTGAGGGACAACGTGAAGATACCTCACTCGTGCCCCCAGAGAACTGAGGATATGGTTGTGACCTAAAGATATTCAACCCCTTGTTGTCTACCCATCTCCATCAGTATTATGATAGAGAACACACCGCTGTACTGCCAAAGAGGAGACATGAAAGAAATAAATTCAGAGGTGCCATTAACATCTTTAAAAAAATAAAGTGGTTAGCACGTTGGCCTCACATCTCAACCAGGGTCAGGGGTTCGATTCCCGCCGCAACCCTGTGAGTGTGGAGTTTGCATGTTCTCCCTGTGCTGTGGGGGTTTTCTCCCCAGTCCAAAGACATGTATTGTAGGCTGATTGGCGTGTCCAGTCATGTCCGTAGTGTATGAATGGGTGTGTGAGTGTGCCCTGTGATGGATTGGCACCCTGTCCAGCATGTACCCCTCCTTGTGCCCCATGACCCCTGGGATAGGCTCCAGGTTCCCACGACCCTGTAGGATAAGCAGTACAGAAAATGCATGGATGGAATAATTGACAGTAATAGTAATTCAATAAAGAGACACTATTGTGTCGTATTAAACTCAGTGGGGTGTTGGTTAATAATCAGTTTCTTTATTGGCTGTGATACATTCATTAATTCATTGATCTTTCCTCCAGGGTTTTTTACAGAAGCAGTAACTTGTTCAGCACTGAACGGTGTTCGGATCCTTTTTCTACTTTGGATTGCTCTCCACTTGAAAACATTTGAATGTATGAATTGATGATCTCATGGATAAGTGGTCTTATGAGAACTTCTCAGTTATTGGCATTATGTAAATATATAGCTACAAATCTGAAAGAATAATCCATTTGCAGTTTAAATTCGCAGTAAACACGTTTTTGATATAATCCTTTAATAAATCGTTTTTTAAACTAGTTTTCTTTATAGAAACTGTGTTATGTTACATAGCAGAGCAGGAAATAATGACTTTTTGAGTATCACTGCCATTACATTTAATTGTAAAGTGTTAGATTTGGCACTTTGTTGGAGGCTGTTTAATGTGACACTGGATCAGCTGCAGGTGTGTATAAAGGTTTGCATGTCTGATAAAGTCATTTAAATATTTTTTTTTTTTGGTATTTTGGTATCTCTGGAAACACCTGCACCAGGTCATCAGTGTTTAGGATTACTTTAGTTAGGCTTTTTGAAACTGGGAATGAGTTATAAATGTGGGATTTATGAAACACTGGCCTAATCAGTACGTACTGTGTCCTCATTATATTTCAGATTATCACCGCCAAATAATTAACCGCTTGGCAATTCAACTACAATATGCAATGATAAGTGTTGTTGTTTATTTACGTGAGTATCAAACCATTACACTATTACCATCTGCAAGATGTTATTTCATTCTTGTATAAAGTAAAAAGATAAGAAAGTAAAATGATTTGAAAATCATGTCTTTGGAAAAGATAAAAAAGAATTAGTCTCTATTTTTATCATTTCTAAGACACAAATTAAAGTCATTGTCAGGAGGTAATTATCCGTATCAGCGTCTTGGTCTATTATCTTTTATCACATCTTGGAAAATGATATTACTTTGGTTTAACCCCTTGCTTGGGGTAGAGAAGTCATTTTAAATGCACAGGTCTGATTGTGCTTTATTAAAAGGACGAGACAGAGCTGTTTGAATGTGACTGCTGTTATATATGTGACTGGATTATAATTGTTCCAGCTCTCCTCCAGTGCAGTTTACTTCATCTGAGTAAAACTTTAAACTTCATTATTAAGGCTTCTTGCTGCAGTTGATGTGATAACGTCTACCGCTTGAATGATCCCTATTTTTTTATATTATATTATATTATTTATTTCCTTTACATGTTTTACTGCTGTATGTCTCTAAGCAAAGTGTTTCATATTTTTGTTTACAAAGCACTGTATGTATTTGCGTAATATATACTAACATGATTTTTTGCTTGTGTTATTGTCTAGCTCTTGTTGTGGATGTCTGGTATAGACTAAACACTGGAGGGAAAGTGGGGCTTCTGATATGTCTGCTACTGGGGCCACTTTCTACTTTTCTGTATATTCTGTATGTTACCACTACTGGTAGGTGTTTCAAGCATTTATTGTTTTATATTAAAGATTTCTTAATGTGTTTAAGAACAGAGAGAGAGGTACATCAGTTCTACATTATAGAATTAATGTACAGATATATTCCAGAAATGTTATTACATGTTTTAAACAATTTCACACAGGCTTAATCAGTCACCCTTTTATTCCTGAAAAAAGGGTTGTGTTTGTGCTTTTCTTACTATATTCACTCCCCAACAGAGTTTCTACACTAATTACTCTTATTCCATGACATAGTGAACCGGTATCAGGATTTATTTATTAATAGACACTTCAGAGTAATTCTGTAAGTTCAAGATCAAAATCGAGGATAACTGAGACATGCCTCTGTGTATAATTCTAAAATAACTTCTAAAATAACTTCTAAAATAACTTCCCTGCTGACGATGTCCTGTTTAACATCTCTGTGTATTTATTTCCTTTAAAAAACTTTAGATTTTGACATTAATTATTTATATTTATTCATTTAACAGACGATTTTATCCAAAGCGACTTACAAATGAGAAAATACAAGCAAAGTGATCTATCAAGCAGAGAACAGTACAAGTAGAGTTACTGTACAAGATGTTTAATTGAGTTCCAGAAGAAGCAATGTGCACAGAGTAGAGGTGTAAGGTATAATTTAAAAATAATCATTATTTTAGGGGTTGGTTAGGTGTTGAGAGAAGAGGTTGGTCTTTAGCTGTTTTTTAAAGATGGAGAGATTCTGCGTTCCGGATTGAGATTGGAAGTGCATTCCACCACTGAGGAACAGTTAGTGTGAAGGTTCTGGAATGGGATCTTGAGACACACTGAGTAGGAACTACTAAACGTCAGTCGTTGATTAATCACAAATTTAAATTTGTTAACCTGCAGCAGGTGATGAGGGTTAAACACATGGTATGTGGAACAATATAGAATTAATGCTTTTAAATAAATAAATAAATAAAATGACCACAAATACTGTCCCAATTTCTAACTACAAATTTCCTTTATACTGACGTGTGTGAATTCCTCTGATTTTCTGTTTCTCAATCCTACTGAATCAGTTCTGGTGTTGAGGACAACATTATACTATTCATGGTATTTTATTTGTCTTTCACAACAAGTGAATAATTCAGTTCTGTAATTATTCACATGTAAATGCATATTGTTATTTGCTGTATTTCCATATTAACACATCGTAGTTACACAGGTCCTTACACTGGAATAACAGCACTGGTGTATAACTGTAATGTTACCTTTTGTTTCGGGTAGCTGCCATAATACCTGGAATATAAATACCATTCATGTGTTTTTATTTATTTTTCTTTTAAAAATGCCTTACAGACCTCTGAAATAACCTTTTAATGATCCTCTATTTTCCAATACAGTATGCCGTGGAAGGACTCTACAAGAAGAAACAAGCTTTAGTTACGATATTACAGAACTCAGCAATTTTCTACGACTATTTGTTATTATAAATACATATGGATTTCAGTCAGGTAAGAACCACTTTTTGCAGGTAATGTTATATTTGATTGACATGTACGTTTCATTAAATGTACTATTATATTTTCCCAAGCACTTCTTATCCTAAAGGCTATTATATACAGCATATAAAACATTTAGACTGCATGTATAGATGTAATGTAATTGATTTCACACACTAAAGCTTTTAAAGTCTAGATATTTTAAATATTTAAACATATTCTCTATATTTTGTTCCCTCACTGTCCAGACCTACTAACACTTACATACAGTACCTTAAAATCAGTCTCATCCCACAAGATTTCAGTTTTAGTCGTGTGTGTGATGAGCCTGGAGCATATTAGCTTTATCAGCACAATTACAGACACAAATAATAATTTCAGATTAAATCGGAACCTTCTCAAACAAAGTGCTGTATTAATGTAATGAACATTCTCTGTTTCTCAGGACTTCTGGCATTGGCACTAATTCCAGTTTTTGCACGGAATTTTTTTGAACATTGTTTATATTATTTATCTACATGTAAGTACATTAGATAATTCTTTATTTGACTCATTTTAGATCATTTATTTTTACCAGTCAAACATTACATTACATTTCATGTAATATGTGTTCATAACTATATTATTTTATCTTCAGTCCACAGACATTACATTATTTAAAACTCTATATGTGTAGATAACAGTTAACTGATTACACAACTCCATTCCTAAAAACTTTTACATACAGACTTTGTGTGTTGGTCAGGAATACAGTGAATTAAAATGTTTACATTAATAAATGTATTATTTTCACAAATGTACATGATTCTAAACACATTTCACTTTTGTGTTCATATAAAATGCATGATATACTGAATTCTAATTGACTGTAGATTTAGTTTGAATTTAATTTGTTTTAACTTCTCTCACTTCTCTCTGGCTGGAAAACTTGATAATGTTAGTGAGGAATAAAATCATGCTTGTGATGGTATATTCCATCACATTTGGGTATTGTATTAACAGTTAAGTAGCTTGCTAGCACTGCGCTAACATTGCAGTACAGAAATCCTGGTACGGAGTGTGCAGCAGATTTAATAACCTCAGTAAGACCAGTGAGAGATGTGTCATGTGAAGTGTGTAAAAACACTTGTTTGTTTTTGCAGATTCTTTACTCTGGATATCACTGGTGATGATCCTGGAGGTTCTAACTGCATCAGCGTCGATCTACATCCATTATGTCGTTGTGAATTATGTGAAAGGTAAGTACCAGTCCTGCTTCATTACTGTTTATTGGTAGAGGAGATGCTTTTCCACTGGATCGTTGTCATGTATCAAGAAACTCTGGACTCCACTTCCCATCAGCCACTGCACTGCACTAGCTGTCACATGACCACCTGCACCTGACTCACGTTTTGTTAATGAGCACTCGTGTGTATATATAGTCCTTGTCTGCACTGTTTGCTTGTCTTTCGTTGTCCTAGACTCTTGTTGTTCATGTCTCGGTGTTTTGTGTCATGCCACAGTGTTATTCCAAGTTGTCTTAGTGTCTTTGTTTCATAGTACGTTTGTTTCAATAAATGTCATTATCTGCACTTGATTCTGGCTCAACCTTGATACGTGACAGAACGAAAGACCCTTTATCAGAAGCAGCAGATCACCAAGTTGGACGCCTGGTTTGCAGCATATGAGGAGTGGTATAGAGGACTATTGGAGCAGGGAAGAAGGACAGATGAACTACTCGCTCAGAATGACCGCATGCTCGGGCTGCCGCAGCGGGACAGACCAAGCACCAGGTCACCACCGGCAATGTTCACAAAGGACAGGCCATGCCACGCCGACAGGAGGGGGAGTCTGTGGTCAGGGCGGAGACCAACTCCCACCCTCTCTCCCCTATTATGGCTCTCGCTCAGCCTTCATGTTCAGTGGAGAACGGCGCTCTGCCTCCACGTTCCGTGAGAGACGTCTCTCCATCTCCTACCGGACTCAAGGATTCCCCACTGTTCAGCTACCTCAAAGTCGCTCAGCCTCCCTGTTCAGCTGTGGACGTCGCTCAGCCTCCCTGTTCAGCTGAGGTCGTCGCTCAGCCTCCCTGTTCAGCTGAGGTCGTCGCTCAGCCTCCCTGTTCAGTTGAGGTCGTCGCTCAGCCTCCCTGTTCAGCTGTGGACGTCGCTCAGCCTCCCTGTTCAGCCGAGGACGTCGCTCCGCTTTCATGCTCCGCCGAGGACTTCGCTCAGCGCTTGCCCTGCTGTGGTCATCACTCTGCCTTCATGCTCCGCTGAGGACCTCGCTCCACTTTCATGCTCCGCCGAGGACGTTGCTCAGCCTGCCTGCCCAGCAGTGGTCGTCGCTCTGCCTCCCTGCTCAGCTGAGGTCGTCGCTCTGCCTCCCTGCTCGGCTGAGGTCGTCGCTCTGCCTCCCTGCTCAGTGGTGGACGTCACTCAGCCTTCCTGTTCGGCTGAGGTCGTCGCTCTGCCTCCCTGCTCGGCTGAGGTCATCGCTCTACCTCTCTGCTCCGCAGAGGACGTCGCTCCGCTGTCCAGCTCCGCTGAGGATGTCGCTCCGCTTCCCTGCACCTACGAGGACGTCACCCCGCTTTCATGCTCTGGCGAGGACGTCGCCCCACTTTCATGCTCTGCCGAGGACGTCGCCCCGCTTTCATGTTCAGCCGAGGAAGTATCTCTGCCTCCCTGTGCTGTTGTGGAAGCCGCTCGGCCTCCTGGTTCTGCTGGGGACATTTTGCCCAGTGGGCCAGGACTACCAGATGGAGGATGTATAATTTTGGGCACTCCGGGAGTAGCGCCCTTGGGGGAGGGTTCTATCATGTATCAAGAAACTCTGGACTCCACTTCCCATCAGCCACTGCACTGCACTAGCTGTCACGTGACCACCTGCACCTGACTCACGTTTTGTTAATGAGCACTCGTGTGTGTATATATAGTCCTTGTCTGCACTGTTTGCTGGTCTTTCGTCGTCCTAGACTCTTGTTGTTCATGTCTCGGTGTTTTGTGTCATGCCACAGTGTTATTCCAAGTTGTCTTAGTGTCTTTGTTTCATAGTACGTTTGTTTCAATAAATGTCATTATCTGCACTTGCTTCTGGCTCAACCTCGATACGTGACGATCGTCCTCACATGGTTTCATGTACAAAAGAAGTTATAAATGTTAAATAGTTAATCAGGAAGCCAAGAGGAAGAAGGTAAGAATAATCCAGTACAAAAGCACGATCATGTGTTTTATCTTTCAAAGTGTTTTTACTGCAATTCTGTGGTGAATTGTTTATACAGTAACATTGTCGTGATTGCACTTGTGTAAAAATGTGTCTTTTTCTCACTTTGTAGAGCGTGACGCGCTGACCTGTGTGAGTGCATTCCTCCAAATATTGAATACGATAACACTGTTTATAGATATAAAGTATTCATCAGGTATTCATTACTTTTCTCATCCTTTTCAAATACTTTTTATTTTAATAGCACGATTAAAAAACAAATAAATTCAGATCAATTCAAAGGAAGTGGTTCAAACTTAATAAAAAACTAAACATAAATTTTAAATCCAGTGTTATATTAAGCAGCATACATAAGACATGCACTACCTGAATAACAGTAACATTATTTTAGCTTCAATTACCACTGCTGTGCAGGTTTGGGGTTCCACTAGTGCGTTGTTATTTATATGGAATTGGAAAACGTGTACTGGATTACACAGAAGGGAACAGGTTTTGTTTCTATTGTCACAGATCTCATATAAATTCACTGATTTCGCTTTAATCACCACAGGTCGAGTATCTGACTCCAGAAACACTGGGACACAGCAACGTAAGTACAACATTATTTTCTGTCAAAGTATGAAGATATTTCTGTCTCAGTCAGGATATATCTGAATTACATTCAGGCCACAAAATACCATTATTCTATATTTATAAAACAACACACTGAGTTAAAAGAGAAAAGTGACTGTTTTGTCTAATCCTCTTGTGTTTGTGTTACAGGTTTGTCCCATTTGGTTGTGTTCATGTTTGGCTCAGTGGTGGTGGTTCTTGTGAACGCGGTTGTGTTATTAGTGGAGCTGATCCTAAAAGCGTGTGAGTGAACTCTATAGTCCATGATTTTAATAATAATACTACAAAAATTCATCACAGTAAAAATGTTAGTGTGAAATTACTGACATTAAAGTAATCAGAAAAATGTTATTGAAACCAGTCCATTTTGATGTATATATGTACAGAACTACAAGTTCTTTTCTTTTCCAATTATGATTATAAATAGAAACTGGCCAGCGTACAGTAGATCTGCGCGTCGTTCTCCTACCGACTGAATGCGTCTTTGCTGTGTGCTGCCTTGCTTTACAAATATCTGCTTACTGTAAGTATAATCTACAAGCACAGCACAGTGTGTGATCTGATCTAGCTGGTCTGTGTACTTTTTCTCATTCTGTTGTCGTATCAGTAACAGAAATGAAGTCTCTGACTCTGAATATATCCCTTAGATCAGACTCTACACTCGGTTCATTTACATCCGAATCGGTTTAGTACTTGTGCATGCTCTAAACACGACCAGTTTCTGTTCTAAAACACTGTCACGTTTTCTTTCCCCATCACACACAGGGAAGGAGAACAGAGAAGAGTACGTGAGTATTGCTGAGGAACATGAATATATAGATGTTTAGATAGACGATAAGATCGTTTTTGTTCTGGTTTTTACAGCATTAGAGAAGAAATCGACTGGCTTGGACGATCGTGTGGTAGTAAACAGGAACACAGGGTGAGTACGTCACGGTGTAATATTAAACACGGAATAAAAAACTGATTAACATCATTAACTTGTGCGGTTTTTACATTAAACATCATACAAACACAGGACTCACCTTCACAATGTGATGAACGTGAACTTGAGAATCTGGCTCCTGAAGCTCAGCCCTCAGGGTCTTAGCAGGTAAGAAGAAAAACAACAAGACAAGATTGTTCCAGGTGTTATTACTGAAATATGAAATGAAAAGATTAATGAATCATCAATGATTGTGTGCGCATCTAGAAAAGCAGAACGTACGGCGGTTTGGTGTTCTGGAGCACTCGGGTGTATCTCTACATCACGCTGAGAAGAAAGGACATCATCCATGACCTGAACAGACTGGACGCACTCGTCTGATCACCTCAGGGATTGTTTTAAAGATGCTAGTAATGTGTTGTATATAAATATATATATATTTTTTTTTTACGATCTTTTGTGTGACACTTAAATGTGAGTTTCTTGTCTTCATGTTTGCGCCTCCTGTAGAATAGTTTTTATTATCTAATTTCTCGATATAATGTCTGGATTTATTCATTTATTACCCGTTTTGAGACATTTTATTTTATTGTTTTTTATTGTTTATTTTATTTAGATGCTCAGAGTTTATATTTTTATACAGTACACATAAATCAGATGACATATTATATAAGAGTGATGCTGGAAAGGTACTATAAGTAATGCATTTCTATAATTGTATATAACATTTCTTTATTATTTTTGTTTAGTTCTTTTGCATTTCAAGAGTTAAGTCTGATTGCAGCGAGATTGCAGAACCAATCAGTGTTCGCCTGAAGGTCGGTTAATGCACAGCGCTGTAGATAATCATGACCTGCAGTTAGCTTCATGGTGGACATGAAGGTATCAGTGGGTACAACACAAGGTACAAGTCAGTCCTTAGTATCTCCTAGACCAGTCGAGTTCTCAGAGCCGCTCCAAACACGACTGCACCAATTAAATAAATAAATAAACATTATTTAAAATGTTACAGTCCCTGAGGGAACCTGAAAGCTTGAACTGGAAACACCCAGAACCTTCTTGGTTTTGGGTTCCTTTAGATCTACATCTGTGGAGGACTCAACGGAAATGAGTGCCTTTTCACGGCTAAGTGTTTCGACCCTCATTACGATCAGTGGATGCAAATCGAACCGATGCCCATCCAAAGCAGTGTCGTGGGCGTCATCACTCTGAACAACCAAGTGTTTGCGGTAAGAACTTCCAGCGCTGAGAGTCAGTGAAGTTTCTGTAATCGCTCTGTAAAGGATGGGAAGGAGGCGTGTTTCTGTTAGCACGGTTTGTGTTATTTTATTAATGCACATCGATCGAGATAAGATGTATGGTTTTACAGATCGGGGGTTGTGATGAAGCCCACAGTCCAAAGAGCGTCGAAGCCTACAACCCTCATACCAACTCCTGGAGAATGCTTGCCTCCATATTTTAACCCACGAAGGAACTTTGGCGTCGAGGTAACGCACCAAACACCACATGGCTAACTAATTTATCGTTTCTTTTACCGAGGCTGGATTCATCAGACTTCCTAACTCCAAGCACTGGAATGAATTAATGAAATTAGTCGTGTACCTCTTCACCATGACGCCGCCTTCTTCTTCTTCTTCCAGGTGATGGACGGCCGCTTGTACGTGGTTGGCGGCTATAGCGACGAAAGCACCACATCCAACTGCGAGTACTACGACGAAGAGAGCGATGACTGGTACGAGACGTATAGTGTCAGGTCCAGAAATCTGCCGTTCTGGAGTTAAGATATAAATCGAAACCAGGATCAGAACTGTAGTGATGTCTAGTGATGTTTCCTTGAAATCCTAAACTCATGGTATTAAGTGAGGTAGAAAACATGACATGACGTGCTGTTAATTATGACCTTCTCTAGACACGGAGCTTTTAAAAACACTATTAAACCATATCCCATTGGCAGAACCTCTGTCTCCGGCTGTTTTATTTTGAACGAGTTTATTCGTGGAACCGTTCCGGAGAGGTGAAGAAAATGATGTGGCCTTCGTTCTCCATTCCGTACAGATGGAAAGATGTGACAGACGTTATTTTATTATTATTTTATTTTCTATTTTGTAGTAAAGCTCTTTGGTGTGAACTGGGAAATGTTCCTTTGTATAAACTGTGCAGGTTTTTGTTTTTGCTGCAAAACAACTTCAATAAATAAATAAATAAATACATAAATAAATAAACTATTTGTGCTAATTTTGGTCTCTTACTTAACTACGATACTGTACTTGCAGTTCACCTGGCAGACAGCAGGGGGCGGGAATGGTCAGAGAGCAGGAATGGTCAGAGATCACACCATCATTAACACCATCTTCATTCAGAATTATTATTGTTTTATCTTTTATTCATTCATTGTTAGAATTGTGACGCAGAAATCTGCGAAAACACTGAAAAGTGTGTGTGAGTGTGTGTGAGTGTGTGTGAGTGTGTGTGAGTGTGTGTGAGTGTGTGTGAGTGTGTGTAGGATTAATGCCGAGTGTGTGTGTGTACGTGTGTAATCACTGTATGAGGTAGGGCAGCGTGTCCCGTTGTGAGCAAATCTGGTGAGCGTCATGTCGAAGTCAGAAATCACCTACACACACACACACACACACACACACACACATCGCACGTTCTCGGAGGAAACCGGAGAACCCTGAGGAAACCCACATGGACACGTGTGTGTACCTGCAGTGCATTAGGTCCTTCTCTCCGCATGTGTTCGATGATGGTCTCCACTCGTCCTCCGTCTCTCATACGCACCGACGCGTGCTTCAGCTCCGGAATCTGCAAAAGAACAACCTTTAACTCTATTAAACCCATTTTATTATAACCACATGGGCAGATCTTTACTGTAATAAAGATCAGTCTCACACTCCCTCATACTGGTCACTGGAAGTTCAACATGGCACCTCATGGCAAAGAACTCGTCACATTCTCTCTCAGTTCTCGCTGTCTCTCATGCTTTCTCTTTCCATCTTCTTCACTGTGATGAACTACAAGCACGTAGCACATTCCTTCAGAAATCTCTCTCTCTCTCTCACATACAAACAAGCTATGCACGCCCACACACACACACACACACACACACACACATGCACACACAGTGCAGATACACATTCCTGTTACGCAGTGTTCATTCCTGTTATCTCAAATTGTTTTTCTCTAAAAAATAAAGTTAAACCACTGTGGTTGATACATGATACATTTTTTTTTATAAAGTTGAGGTTTGTGTCTAAAATGAAAAAATGGCTTTGCATAAAAAAAAAACACCTTGTGTGCATATATAGTGATTTTTTTTCCTGACAAATATCAATAATTTAAACTTGCAACCAACCTTTTTTTTTTTTTTAAAAAAAAAAAAAAAAAAAGCACTTTTGTGAGAGGAAAACAAAGGAATTAGTTGGCATTGCTTTTAAACGTGCTTTTTAAAACACATGATTTTTGGTAACAGGACTGAGAAAAATGCATCCATCTCCCACTTTAACACCTTGTAAAAAAACAAATGAAGTCACCTGAGATTGACCAATATACATTTTGAACAGTGAATAAATGTGTAATATGTGTGTTATATGTGTGTTATATGTGTGTTACGGCCTATGTATGTATAAACACAGAGCTACAGCAAATAGATTATGGTGCATGTATTTATTTATGACAAAATTGAATCAGTTTTGCCTATATGCATACTGTTAATAAAGATTATGAACACTACAAACGTTTATAAAATATGCTTCTAGGTGTTAACAGAGGCGGTTCCCACAGAGCAGGTTGTACCACGTGATCTGAAAAGTTAAAGTGAAAATTAAAGTTGTTCTCTTTGTACGGAAACATGGAGACTGATCTGATGCGTTGTTTTTATCTGTTTCTGTTGATGGTCATCTGTGACGGTAATATACAGCATTATTCTGCTTGTTAGTGCACTGTGACTTCACTTTGAGTTATATGGAGCTAAAAGGACAGTATAGGATGTTATTTATGTGAGGAGGATGGGTTTCCCTACCTGTGCTTCAACTCTGGAAAAAGAAATGCAGAATTGAGGGACTATAAAACTATAAACTATAAAAAATAAAATTAAATAGTTCATCTGTGAAACTGCCAGTCAACCAGAATTAATTTCTAATTGCTGAATCACTAAAATCCAACACAAGAGTGTATTGTGTCACTGGTTAAAAAACAAAAATAGAGGGTGTGATTCATGCGTAGACTGGTTTTTCCGGAGGAACAAGATAAGTTACAAGGCTCAAAACATTTCTAGAAGTCACAAAATGTATTGAATGGTCATGCTTATTTGCATATTAAAATGTGTTTAACACAAAGGAAGAATTTCTGATAACAGAATGCAATAGAATAGAGCTTTGTTATGTATGTACAAAATTTTACAATTTCATTTAAGAATACAGAAAAAAACCTGAAGCCATAGCAATGAGTCTGGAAATAGACACGAGGAATAATGTTTATGCATGAAATTACTTGTCTCATTTTTATTACTGTAAATATCACCAAGTATCAGTTTACGGAAAAAGATGATCAGTGATTGGTTTTAAGAAAAAATGGTGATCAGTGATTGGTTTTAAGAAACACTGGTGATCAGTGATTGGTTGTTGGCTTTTCACACTGTTGGTGAATCGAGTGAAACTGCTCTCTCAACTCATACATTTAACAGCTGTGATGTGAGCAATCTCTAACATCTGCTCAAGATCACTAGATTCGTCACTATGATCCTGAGCCAATGACAACACAGGGGCGGAGAAAGAACTAAAATCACAACAAATGCATGTGTCATAAGTAAACGAAGTCAGCAAACAAAGGCAGTTGAGACCACCTCGTGGGTCTCAGGTTGTAGCTATGGGGAGGATGTCACCACGTTGACTTCCAGATGGAGCTCGGCTGGTGAGACCACCTCATAGGTCTCAGGTTGGAGCTCTGGGGAGGAGGTCACCACATTCACCTCCAGCTGAAGCTTGGCAGAGAAGACCATTTCTCGGGTCTCAGGCTGGAGCTTTGCGGCGGAGGTCACCCTATTTGCCTGCTCATAATAGGTGGTGATCGGAAGGGCAGGTTTATCTGTGTGCTCCAGCGTTTAGTGAGAGGGGAAATCGTGACACAGTGGAGTTAATGCTCCAGGTCAGATAATCAGAGAGGTGTACTCCTAAGAACTTGAAGTTAGTCACGCGTTCTCCATTTACGTAAATAGAGGTGTGTGCATGACTTTTAGTGGCCCGACGTAAATCCACAATAAGTTCCATTTTTGGGGGTATTGAGGGCCAGGTTGTTATTGGCATACCATTCCAGCAGGTGCCGGACCTTGTAGGCTGTTTCATTGTCAATGATGATAAGGCCAACCACTGTGCTGTCATCTGCAAACTTGATTATGGTGTTATAACTGGTAGTAGAGGAGAGGGCTGGGTATACAGCCCTGTGGAACACCAGTGCTCAGAGTGAGGGTAGAGGAAGTCATGTTGCCGAGCTTCACAGACTGTGGTCTGTCTGTGAGAAAGTCCATTATCCAATTGCAGAGGGAGGTACTGATGCCAAGGTGGGTGGGCTTATTTATCAGCTCAGCTGGACTGACGGTGTTAAATGCTGAGCTGCAATCGATAAATAGCATCCTCACATAGGAATTGCTATTATCCAGGTGGGTCAGAGCTAATGTCACTCTGAACGATAGAGAAGAGAGTAACACCACCACTCCTACCCAGAGAACACAACCAATTTTACTGTCTTGAACTCCCAGACACAGACAGCTTACTTACTTTTACGAAGTCTCAGTCAGGTTATTCCAGTCCATCTCAGGGCATCACAAACATTTATTCATTCACAACTAGGGGCAATTTAGAGTAACCCATCTCTAAAGATAGGCCTTGCTGCAGAACTAAAAGTTCAGGGAGTGGAGCTGGACCTGATCTGACTCCTCCTATCAGCTTAACCCTAACCCTAACTCAGGTAGAATCAGGTCTGACTCCACCCCCTGAACTTTTGGTTCTGTAAGGAGGAGTACCGTACTTTCATTTACCTAGTGGCATGTTTTTGTGAGGATGAAGGGAACTGGCATTGCCTGGGAAGAACAAACAACATTAGGTCAACGTCTGTTAACTGTGTTTTTATTCACTTTAGGGTTCCATGTCCATGGTCCGTCTGGTCCTCTCATTGTCCAGCTGGGAGGCTCAGTGATGCTGTCCTGCTTTGTAGAAACTCCTCTACCAATGCAAGAACTGGAAATAGAGTGGAAAAGAAATGACTCTGAAACTCTAGTGCACTTGTGGCAGGACGGAGAGAGTCATCCGGAGTCTCAGAACCCGAGTTATCGTGAAAGAGCTCATTTCTTCATTGAGGAGATCGCTCAGGGAAATTTCTCTCTCTTCCTTATGAACGTGACCCAGGAAGACGCAGGAGTTTATAAGTGTGCTGTTTACACAAACCGTGACTCTGATGAAACTCTGATTGAAATAAAGGAGATTGGTGGGTAAATTCTTTCACTTAATTCACATGATGTTCTGTAAAATAAATACTTGATTTAAAAAGGAGGTCAATTCTGTTTATGTAATTCTCATTTCAGAGCGTTTGATCGTATCTGGAGTCAATGTCATATCTGCATACGTGGGTGAAGGTATCACTCTGAATTGCTCTGTAGACTCACATATCCCACCGGAAAATATAGAACAAGTCTCATGGATGAAAATGGATGGAGAGATCTTAGTGCTGCTCTATGAACATGGTGAGGTCCAGACAGACTCGTCTCATGAGAGATACATGGACAGAGTAGAATTGTTCAGTGCTGAAGAAAGAAACAAAGGAAACTTCTCATTGAGACTGAAGGATGTCCGAACTGACGATAAAGGGCTGTATACATGTTCAGCATTCTCTGGGGCATTCTCAGATAACACAACTGTGGAAGTGCAGCAGCTGGGTAAGTCACTGTTTTAATGTACAAATCATGTAAAGATGTACCAGAGCTGAGTGCTGAAATACGCTGGAAGTGGATTATCATGACTGAAATCATGTGCACTCTCTCTGGGTCATGTAATGGAGACAAGTGTAGAGTAAAGTTGAATGAAAACGGAGTAGAACAGACAGACAGAACAAGAACTACGAACGCGTGTCAGGACTAAGGAACATAACCATAAGATGACAACATAAACAATCGCAAGACAATGTGCGCTGTGGAAAATGTGACTATATATACACAAGTGCTAATTAACCAAAACATGAAAACAGGTGCAAACAATCATGTGATGGGATCATGTGTGGTACAGTGGCTGATGGGAATCGTTTTCCAGTGCCTATTTCGGCTTATCCATGACACTTTCCCCTGTCAGTCACAGTGACGCTGTCACGTAATGGAGGCTGACACGGAAGCAAGTGCAGGTATGGCAGTTTAATTAAACAAAGTCGAAAGGATTAGGCAGAAATTAATAAACAAAGACAGGCAGAGGTCAGGGAGAGGTCAGGTGATCAGGCAAACAGGCAAAACTAGGCAGGGCAGAGAATTGAGGTCAACAGAGTAAACAAAGGTCAATGATCAGAAAGCAAACACGATATAAGGCTTGGACATACGACAGAGACTAGGCAGCTGAACGTAATACTTCACAAAGTCATTGTGTAGAAGCAGTCTCTTTATACTGTGGAGTGAGTGTGTGAATTGGATGCAGGTGTGTGTGATTTAGAATGAATATGAGTGTTCTGGGAATTGCAGTCCATGGCGGCCATGTTTGTAGGCCACAGTGCAGGATGGGAAATGTAGTCAATGGTTTGCTGTGATATGACAGCCGCTAGCCAACCGTCAGCATCTGTGAGGTCATGCACTACCTATCCTCTATGTGTAAGCGCACTATTCTTGCATGATATCAGTCCCTTAAAATGTCCATTAATTGCTCCAAGATGAGTGTAATGTGTATGTGTTGCGCAACGAGACTGGGACTGGAAGTAAGTGCAGGATCAAAGTCTTTATTATCCACTAAAGTCAATATACAAGATACAGGAAACGAGGTCAAAACATAACCAGAATTGAGGCATGAAACGTGAAACTAGAACTTGGCTTTTAAACACTCCCACGTAGCACAATTATACATTAATCTCGTGTAAACATTTACACATAGAACTAGAACCGAGGCGTGAAACAGGAAACCAGAGCAAGTCATCGAAATATTACCTCGTGGCACCATTGCACATGTAACTTCTTACATCTACACATTAACTAGACCCGAGGCGCAAAACATGAAACCTGTAATACTGCGCGCAGTGCGCAGCATCGCGAGGGGTTTAAATAACTAATGACATTTACCTTAACTGCGAACAGCTGGTAACAACTGAAAACACACCCTCGCACCTCCGCCAATAACTAAACAGGGAGGGGACAGAACAGAAACCAAAACAAGTGCACATGTCCATTGTAAACAAAGTCCTGTCATCCACACGCACTTAAAACATGTGCACGTGCGCTCTCCAGCTCTCCGTGCATGTCGTTGCCGCAGTGCCATCTGCCAGCGAGATCGTGACAGTAAGCGCATTATTCTTGCATGATATCAGTCCCTTAAAATGTCCATTGATTGCTACAAGATAACAGTTTTTTTTTTTTTTTTTTAAAAAAAAGCATTTTAACTGTAATATGAAAATGTATTTATTAGGGAATCATGTCAACTAGTAAGTTGATGTGATTAACTATTTTAAAATATCACCAGTTGTTCTTTATTTCATCACAGATATTACAGTGTTATAATGTTTTAATAACTCTGGTGTTTGTGCTACGCAGGTTTTTCCTCTATGCATGTTGGAATTTTTGTTTTTTGTGTACTGGGATTTGTAATTGGATCACTTATCCTAGGATACTTCTCTTATACATCTTTTAAAAATAATGGTAAGTCTGACCTTCATTTTATCACTTCGGAAGTTTGGTAAGGTTACCTTTCGACGTAATAAAGTAAACTTAATATAAAATGTTCTTTATTTTGCTTGTAGATGACAGCAGAAGAGCCCTAGCTATACAGTGGGGATACGTCCTTTGCCCTAATATTACTATGGCCATTGTCTTCATCCTTTGGGGTATTACTGAGGGTAAGTATCACTTAGACAACAAGCGTTGCTTGTGGCTCAGCTAAAGTGTTCACAGAACAAGTTCTCAGCTTGGTCAATGAATGTAACCTGCACCTCATCTCGCAAAAGATCTTTCATCTGTTCACCGCTAGTGAGGACAGAGTGGTTCTGTCGACAAAATCGACAGAGCCTTTTATTCCCTCTGCACAGGCCACAAAGCCCATAGCACCAGGGAAAATGGCTGCCAAGAACTGGAGGAAGAAATGACAACCTCAGCCAGCCCAGCACTGTGAGATGAGGTGTGAGTGGTCACAGAACTCTGACTGCACCTTCACAGATGTGTAGTTCTTCAAGCATCTGGGAGAACCATGACCCTGTTGGTCTCTCAGAAGAGAGCATGATGGCTCACCCTCTCAAGCCTCTCCCATAGAGAAAATATCATGTTGCTGGATGTGCCTGTGGACCTCCAAAGGTCTTTTTAGACCTGTAGTAGCCACAATGAATAGCGCTTAAACTGTGCCTCCCTATGACACAAACAGCTCCCTCCCAGACACCTTGGCAGATTTTTGTTCAGGCTATAGCCTGTCCACCGGCCTACCGGAGCCCAAAGAGACAGCCATCAGCTCAGGCGTCACTCAGGGCCCAAACAAGCCTTCAGAGCCTAGAGGCACATAGATTAAGAAGTCCTTCAACCCCATTGTGGCACAAAGAAGCCAGGCTGATAAGGCTGGTACCTCATGAGGTAAGCCATTTTGGCTTCTATTCTGTGAGGCTCATTTTGAAGCAGGGAAGCAGTGGCTGGCCGACATAATTCAACTGCTCTGTGGCCGCCTGTGGACCCTCCCTATACGCAGAGATCTCCTAACTCAGACTCACTGGGAAATACTTCAGTCTCATCCAGAAGGTCTGGCAGTCTGGGCCTGGTGTGTGAAAGGTTCAATCTGACCACAGCCTGGTTATGTGACAGTGTTATCATAACCATTCAGAATGTGAGAGCATCAGTTATGAGATCAGACTATAAATGCAAATGGCGTCTGGTTGAGGAGCGGTGCACAGCCTCAGGCTCAGTTGCTTTCCAGTGTCCCGTTTCTACAGGAACTGCTAGATAAGGGCAAAGCCCTCTCCACCATTAAGGAATACCTGCCATGTAGTTTTGGGGAACAGGATTGATGAAAGGGGTTCCTCGACTCCACTACAGTCTAAAGCTTTCACTCCAAGGGACTTGGCTGTGGTGCTGGATGTATTATCAGAACCGCTGTTCGATCCTCTGGATCAGTTAGATCTTAAAGCACTTTCTTTCAATATGGTGATGCTGCTGGAACTGGCTTCAGCAAAGTGCATTAGTGACATCCACGCTGATAACCATGCTGGTAAATCCATCATGTATGCAGTTTCTATGGGGCAAGGCTCAGGTTTTACTGGAACCTAATCCTAAATTCATTCTCAGAGTTATCGGCACATCACTGACATGTCAGGTGGCTGGCGTAATAGAATCTTGTTTCTGAGGGACAACATGATGATACCTCACTCGTGCCCCCACAGAACTGTGGATATGGTTGTGACCTAAAGACATTCAACCTGTTACCCCTCTCCGGCAGATGGCATTGCGGCGTGGCTTCCAAGTGGACACGTGACTTTGTTTTGGTTTGTTTTCTTCCTGCTTGAGTATTGGGTTATGTTTGAAGATGTCTTTGATTTGCCCCAGGTGTCCATGGTTTAGTTTTGATTGTGTTTGTCATTTAAACCCCTTGTGTGCACATGTCACGCAGTATTATTTGGTTCAAGTTAAGTTATGTCTAAAGAGTATGACGGTATGTGCTAACATTGTAGCATGCTAGCGGTCGTAGCTAGGTATCCCATGTTTGAGTATAGTCAGTAGACCGTGCTCCCTGTGTTTGTTTGTTTGGTTGTTTATAAATAAAGACATTGCTCCTGCACCTACATCCCGCCTCCAGTCCTGGTTTGTTACACAACCCCTTGTTGTCTCCCCCATCTCCACCAGTATTATGATAGAGAACACACCGCTGTACTGCCAAAGAGGAGACATGAAAGAAATTAATTCAGAGGTGCCATTAACATCTTTAAAAAATAAAATGGTTAGCACGTTGACCTCACACCTCCACCAGGGTCTGGGGTTTGATTCCTGCCACAGCCCTGTGTCTGCGGAGTTTGCATGTTCTCCCCATGCTGTATCCCCAATACATTCTCTACATGTATTGTAGGCTGACTGGCCTGTCCAATCATGTCTGTAGTGTATGAATGTGTGTGTGATTGTGCCCCATGACCCCAGGATAGGCTCCAGGTTCCCTGCGACCCTGTAGGATAAGCAGTACAGAAAATGCATGAATTGGATAATTGACAGTAATAGTAATTCAATAAAGAGACACTATTGTGTCGTATTAAACTCAGTGGGTTATTGGCCAATAAACAGTTTCTTTATTGGCTGTGATACATTCAGGAAACACCTGCAGCAGGTCATCAGTGTTTAGGATTACTTTAGTTATCCAGTACCCAGTTTTGAAACTGGGAATGTGTTATAAATGTGGGATTTATGAAACACTGGCCTAGTCATTACATATTGTGTCCTTATTATATTGCAGATTATCACCGTCAATTAATTAAACGCTTGGCAATTCCACTACAATATGCAGTGATAAATTTTGTTGCTTATTCATGTGAGTATCAAACCATTACCATCTGCAAGATCTTATTTCATTCTTGTATAAAGTAAAAATTTAAGAAATTAAAATGATTTGAAAATCATGTGTTTCCACTGTCTTTGGAAAGATAAAAAATAATTAGTCTCAATTTTTTTATTTCTAAGATGCAAATTAAAGTAATTGTGTTACGAAACGAGACTTGAACAGGAAGTAAGCGCAGGATTAAGGTCTTTATTTACACTCAAGTCAAGGTATTATGAGGCAGGAAACAAGGTCTAAACATAAACCAAGAGCTGAAACACGAAACATGAACTTAAACAGGGCATGGAAACGCTACCACTTTTAACTAACTGAAACTTCTATCATTTACCTAGAAATGAGGCATAAAACACAAAACAAGACTATGACATGAAACTCTCGTTTAACTATGACCTGCAACTATCATTTAACAGTGACACTCGTGGTTAACTATGTCATGAAACTCTCGTCTTACAATGACATGAAACACTCATTTAACTCTGGCAGGAAACACTCGTTAAAATATGGCATGAACAAGGAACAAGGAACAAGGAACTAGACAGAGCATGAAAACATTACCACCTGGCACCATTACTCTTATCCGTCTTTACTCTAATACTGCCCGACATGCGTAGCAAAGCGAGGGGTTTAAATAACCAGTCACAATTACCTTAATTGCTGACAGCTGGTAACACTTCAAAGCACACCCTCACACCTCCGCCAATAACTGAACAGGGCGGGGACAGAACAAAAACCAAAATAAGTGCACATGTCCATTGTAACCAAAGTCTTATCGTACATACAGCTGACTGTGCACGTCGTCGCCGCAGCGCCATCTGCCGGCGAGATCGTGACACATTGTCAGGAGGTAATTATTCGTATCAGCATCTTGGTCTATTATCTTTTGTCACATCTTGGAAAATGATATTACTTTGGTTTAACCCCTTGCTTGGGGTAGAGAAGTCATTTTAAATGCACAGGTCTGATTGTGCTCTATTAAAAAAGAACGAGACAGAGCTGTTTGAATGTGACTGCTGTTATATATGTGACTGGATTATAATTGTTCCAGCTCTCCTCCAGTGCAGTTTGCTTCATCTGAGTAAAACTTTAAACTTCATTATTAAGGCTTCTTGCTGCAGTTGATGTGATAACGTCTACCGCAAATTGTAATATTTAATTTTAATACATTATTTATTTCCTTTACATATTTTTACTTCTGCATTTCTCTAAGCAAAGCGTTTCATATTTTTGTTTACAAAGAATTGTATGTATTTGTGTAATATATACTAACATTGTTTTTTGCTTTTGTTATTGTCTAGCTATTGTTGTGGATGTCTGGAATAGACTAGACACTGAAGGGAAAATTATTCTTCTGATATTTCTGCTACCGTGGCCACTTTGTACTCTTCTGTATATTCTATATGTTATCGCTATCGGTAGGTGTTTCAAGCATTTATTTTTTTTATATTAAACATTTCTTAATGTGTGTGTGTGTGCGCGTGTGTGTGTGTGTGAGAGAGAGAGAGAGAGAAAGAGAGAGAGCAAGAGAGAGACAGAGGTAAATCACTGCTACATTATAGAATTGATGTACAGATAGATTCCAGAAATGTTATTACATGTTTTAAACAATTTCACACAGACTTAATCAGTTACCTTTTTTTGTGGAAATTTACAGTACCCCTGCTCCTTACTCAAGTTCAAGATCAAAATCGAGGATAACTGAGATATGCCTCTGTGTATAATTCTAAAATAACTTCTAAAATAACATCCCTGCTGACAATATCCTGTTTAACATCTGTGTATTTATTTCCTTTAAAAAACTTTAGATTTTGACATTAATTAACTGTTTAAATTTGTTAACCTGCAGCAAGTGATGAAATGAATATTTCATATTAATAAATCGTAGTTACACGGGTCCTTATACTGGAATAACAGCACTGGTGTATAACTATAATGTTACCTTTTGTTTTGGGTAGCTGTCATAATACCTGGAATATAAATACCATTCATGTGTTTTTATTTATTGTTCTTTTAAAAAATGCCTTACAGACCTCTGAAATAACCTTTTAATGATCCTCTATTTTCCAATACAGTATGCTGTAGAAGGACTCTACAAAAACAAGCAAACATAAGTTACTATTTTACAGAACTCAACAATAGTCTACGAATAGTGTTTATTATATTGATATATGGAGTTTATCCTGGTAAGTACCACTTTTTGCAGATAATGTTATACTTCATTGACATGTATGTTTCGTTAAATGTACTATTATATGTTCCCAAGCACGTCTTATCCTAAAGTCTAACATTTAGACTGCATGTATAAAATGTAATGTAATTGATTTTACACACAATGTACACTTTTAAATTCTAGATATTTTAAATATTTAAACATATTCTCTATATTTTGTTCCCTCATTGTCCAGACCTACTAACACTTACATACAGTACCTTAAAATCAGTCTCATCCCACAAGATTTCAGTTTTAGTCGTGTGTGTGATGAGCCTGGAGCATATTAGCTTCATCAGCACAATTACAAACACAAATAATAATTTCAGATTAAAGCTGAACCTTCTCAAACAAAGTGCTGTATTAATGTAATGAACATTCTCTGTTTTTCAGGATATCAGGCTTTTGCAGTATTTCAGTTTTTGGCATGGATTTGTTTTCGCCGTTATTTTTATTGCAATCGTGTGTGTAAGTACATTATATAATTCTTTATTTAACTCATTTTTGATAATTAATTTTTTCCAGTCAAACATTACATTTGATGTAATATTCGTTCATAAGTATATTATTTTATCTTCAGTCCAGACATTACATTGTTTAAAACTCTATATGTGTAGATAACAGTTAACTGTCATGATTCCCCCTTGAAGCAGCGTGCTCTAAGCGCAAATGCGCGAGCACCTGCTTTTCCATTGTTGACAGTAGTGACATCTGGACACGTGTGTTTTGTTTATGTTTCTGTCATGTCTCCTCCCTGTTCTGTCATTGGCTGGGATTTCACGTGTGTCTGTATTGCCCTCAGCTGCTAGCAGTTTAGACGCTGATCATGTCCACATATATACCGCGCGCCTCCCAGCACACAACGCGGAAGATTATCGTAGAGTTAGATTAGTTCTTTTAGTAGTCATAGTCACGGTCCATGTTTAGAGTTAGTTCGTTTAGTAGTCATAGTCACGGTCCATGTTTAGAATTAGTTCACGCTGGATTATCCGCTCTCAGTTCCTCATAGTTCATGTTTCCCGTTTTATTTATCGACCCTGTTTTCCGTGACCACGACCTTGGTTCATGTTTAACCCTGTGTATGCCTGTTTGCCGATTGCCTGACCTTCGCCTGTTTTGGATTACGTTTATGGATCACGTTTTGGATTTGTCTGCCTGTCTCTCTTTTAAAATAAACAACTGTTCATACTGCACTTGCATCCGTCCTATCTCCGCTCCGTCACGATACGTGACAGAATCTTCCGCCATAACATGGATGCAGCAGGAGGACAGGGGAGACCTCACGATAGAATGGGAGTAGCAGGACAATACCTTATCGGGAAACGTTCCGATTACTGGCCGCATTTCTTGTCCGTGCAGTTCCCTCAGCGGTACGCCGTTGAACTGCCGCCAGAGACAGCGGGATTGGGGAGCTACCCGCTGGAGTTTCTCTTCAGCTGCCAGGAATATTTCTGCAGCCTGGCGTATCCCAAGCCTACTAAGAGACAGTGGATCGGGTTCTTGGTGTCCAGGTTTTGCAGACCGGCCCGTGACTGGGCGGAGCAGCTGGTGAGCACTGGGTCCTCTGCCCTGCAGGATGTCACTCAATTTGCAGAACTTTTTATGGAGGAGTTCACGCAACCAGGGCAGCTTCATGGTCTGGATTTACTGGGGTGGAGAGTCAATGGACAGCCCCAGCCTGACCTGCCCTTTAACCTCTATTATGAGGGGATTGACAGGTCAGCCTCCACCGATCCGCTTCAGGTTCCAGCCAGCGTGGAGGAGGTGGCACCGACATGCATGTCTGAGGGCTGCAGGAGAGAGACCAAGCTACAATGCCCTACCTGCAAAAAAACTGGGTCTCCAGGAAGCATTCTACTGCTCTCAGGAATGCTTCAAGAGCAGCTGGCGGGAGCATAAGAAACTCCACCGGAGAGCCCGTGCAGAGATCCAGCCCGGGGTCAACAGGGTGACCTCGGAGCGCCCGTCGGAGGTCTCGGCACCTGAGCCCCAGCCGGAGGTGAACCTGGCGACCTCAGAGCTCAAACCTGAGACCCACGAGGTGGGCTCACCTGCCGAGCTCCAGCTAGAGGTCAACAAGGAGGCTCCAGCACCAGAGCTCAACCTTGAGGTCCAAGTCAATTCTCCAGTCTCTGAAGTCCAAGTCAAGTCTCCAGTCTCTGAAGTCCAAGTCAAGTCTCCAGTCCCTGAGGACCAAGTCCAAGTCAAGTCTCTAGTCTCTGAAGTCCAAGTCCAAGTCAAGTCTCTAGTCTCTGAAGTCCAAGTCAAGTCTCTAGTCTCTGAAGTCCAAGTCAAGTCTCTAGTCTCTGAAGTCCAAGTCAAGTCTCTAGTCTCTGAAGTCCAAGTCAAGTCTCTAGTCTCTGAAGTCCAAGTCAAGTCTCAAGTTCCTGATGTCACATCCAAGCCTGCTGATCCAGTTGACCAAGTTCCGCTGATATCTAAACCTAACAACCAAGTTCTGCTCAAGCCCAAGTCTACTGATCTGGCCAACCAAGTTTTGCTCACGCCCGAGTCTACTGAAACGGCCGACCAAGTTCTGCTCACGCCCGAGTCTACTGAAACGGCCGACCAAGTTCTGCTCACGCCCGAGTCTACAGAAACGGCCGACCAAGTTCTGCTCACGCCTGAGTCTACAGAAACGGCCGACCAAGTTCTGCTCACGCCCGAGTCTACTGAAATGGCCGACCAAGTTCTGCTCACGCCCAAGTCTAACGACACAGCCGACCACATTCTGCTCAAGCCCGAGTCTACCGACCCGGTCGCCCAAGTTCAGCCCACGCCCAAGTCTACCGACCCTGTTCTGCCAAAGCCCGAGTCTGCTGACACGGACAACCAAACTCTGCTCACATCCATGTCTGCTGACATGCACAACCAAGTGTCTGTTGAAACAAACAACCAAACTCTGCTCATGTTCCCATCTGATGACCTGAACCACCAAGTTATGCTCACTCCAGAGTCAGAAGAACCGTTCGACCAGGTTCTGGTCACGCCTGAGTTTGCTGAAACAAACAACCAAGCTCTGCTCATGTCTACGTCTGATGACCTAACCAACCAAGTTATGTTCACGCCCAAGTCAGCTGACAGGGACAACCAAGTTCTGCTCATGCCCGAGTCTGCTGACACGCACAGCCAAGTTCTGCTCACGCCCGAGTCTGCTGACACGCACAGCCAAGGTCTGCTCACGCCCGAGTCTGCTGACACGCACAGCCAAGGTCTGCTCACGCCCGAGTCTGCTGACACGCACAGCCAAGGTCTGCTCACGCCCGAGTCTGCTGACACGCACAGCCAAGGTCTGCTCATGGCCAAGGTTCACATGGTCACCTCAGAGCCTCAGCCTCCCTGCTCAGCTGAGGTTGTCGCTCAGCCTCCCTGTTCGGCTGTGGAGGTCGCTCAGCCTCCCTGTCCGGCTGTGGTTGTCACTCTGCCTACCTGTTCGGCTGTGGTTGTCGCTCCGCTTTCCCTGCTCCGCCGAGGACGTCGCTCCGCTTCCCTGCTCCGCCGAGGACGTCGCTTCGCTTTCATGCTCTGCCGAGGACGTCGCCCTGCTTCCCTGCTCTGCTGAGTAAAGCGCTCTGTTTCCCTGTTCAGCCGAGGATGTCGCTCTGCTTTTCTGCTCCGCCGAGGACGTCGCTCTGCCTTCATGCTCCGCCGAGGACGTCGCTCTGCATCCCTGCTCTGCCGAAGTCGTCGCTCTGCCTTCATGCTCCGCCGAGGACTTCGCTCAGCCTGCCTGCCCGGCTGTGGTCGTCGCTCCGCTTTCATGCTCCGCCGAGGACTTCGCTCAGCCCGTCAGCCCGGCTGTGGTCGTTACTCTGCCTCCCTGTTCAGCTAGGGATGTCGCTCCGCTTCCCTGCGCCGCCAAGAACACCGTGCGGTTTCCTGGCTCTGCTTGGGACATTCAGCCCAGGGGGCCGGGGCCGCCAATGAAATGGGATGACTCATGGCACTCCGGGAGGAGTGCCTTTGGGGGGGGGGGGGGGGGGGGGTTCTGTCATGATTCCCCCTTGAAGCAGCGTGCTCTAAGCGCAAATGCGCGAGCACCTGCTTTTCCATTGTTGACAGTAGTGACATCTGGACACGTGTGTTTTGTTTATGTTTCTGTTATGTCTCCTCCCTGTTCTGTCATTGGCCGGGATTTCAAGTATGTCTGTATTGCCCTCAGCTGCTAGCAGTTTAGACGCTGATCATGTCCACATATATACCGCGCGCCTCCCAGCACACAAAGTGGAAGATTATCATAGAGTTAGATTAGTTCGTTTAGTAGTCATAGTCACGGTCCATGTTTGAAGTTAGTTCATGCTGGATTATCCACTCCCAGTTCCTCGTCATAGTTCATGTTTCCCGTTTTGTTTATCGACCCTGTTTTCCGTGACCACGACCTTGGTTCATGTTTAACCCTGTGTATGCCTGTTTGCCGATCGCCTGACCTGTGCCTGTTTTGGATTACATTTTTGGATCACGTTTTGGATTTGTCTGCCTGTCCCTCTTTTAAAATATACAACTGTTCATACTGCACTTGCACCCGTCCTATCTCCGCTCCGTCACGATACGTGACATTAACTGATTACACAACTCCATTCCTAAAAACTTTTACATAGACTTTGTGTGTTGGTCAGGAATACAGTGAATTAAAATGTTAACATTAATAAATGTATTATTTTCACAAATGTACATGATTCGAAACACATTTCACTTTTGATTGTGTTCATATAAAATGCATGATATATGTAATTTTAAATTGATTGTAAATTGTGTTTGAATTTAATTTGTAATATAATACATGTGGTGTAAACGGTTAACTTCTCTCTGGCTGGAAAACTTAGATAATGTTAGTGAGGAATAAAACCATGCTTGTGATGGTATATTCCATCAGATTTGGGTATTGTATTAACAGTTAAGTAGCTTGCTAGCACTGCGCTAACACTGCAGTACAGAAATCCTGGTACGGAGTGTGCAGCAGATTTAATAACCTCAGTAAGACCAGTGAGGGATGCATTATGTGAACTATGTAAAAACACTTGTTTATTTTTGCAGTTTTATTCTGGATATCATTGATGATGATCCTGGAGGTTCTAAGTGCATCAGTGTCGATCTACGTCCATTATGTCGTTGTGGATAATGTGAAAGGTAAGTACCAGTCCTGCTTCATTACTGTTTACTGGTAGAGGAGATACTTTTCCACTGGATCGTCCTTGCATGGTTTCATGTACAAAAGAAGTGTCACGTACCATGATTGAAGACGGAAGAAGATGCGGATGACAGACTCAGGCAGAATAATCCAAAGGAAATAGACAAAGTTCGTGGTCGAGAAACAGGCAGGAGTCAGGTGATCAGGCAAACAAAACAAAGCAGGGCAAGGCAGAAATTGAGGTCGGGGTCGTAAACACTGGTCAAAGTCACTGTGAAAACACGAGAGATAAGGCTTGGATAACGGCAGAGAGCAAGTCAACCGAATGTTTACTTCACAAAGTCTGTATGCATCCAAAGTCTCTTAAGTGCGGTGGTGAGAGTGTGTCTGTGATTGGCTACAGGTGTGCGCGATTAGAACTCCGGGGAAGGTGAGTGCATGCGTGTGTGGGAAGTGTAGTCCTCAGCGGCTATGTTTGTAGTAAGTGGTGTTTGTAGTAAGCGGTGACCCGGGAAACCGAGTCGTGGCCAGACTGAGATATGACAGAAACACCCCCCGGAACCGTCCGCCCCCCACAGAGCTGCGGGTCCAGGATGTCTTGCGTCGGAACCTTGCATTGTTCTTCTGGCCCGTAGCCCTCCCACCCGATTAAGGAGGGAGATATGCGACTGTGTCGATGTAGTTCCAGATGATAGGTGACCTCATTGATTTGTTTTAAGACTTTGAATGGCCTCGTGTACCTTAGGGTGAGTTTCTTGCAGCCATGTGGTTGTCTCAAGTCCTTGGTGGACAACCAGGGCTGGTACTGTGGATGCTCGCTGCGGAGGCGATCAGCTTTGCGCATGTAGGTGTGTGCTGTCTGTCTAAGTGGCTGGTGTGTGTTGGCCCAGACCTGTTTGCTCCTCTGGAACCACAGATCCACTGCTGGTGATTCTGTGGGGTTCGCATTCCAGGGGAACAGTGGGGGTTGGTAACCTAGTACACACTGAAATGGTGTGAGATCTGTGGCTGAGTGACGCAGCGAATTCTGTGCATATTCGGCCCAAGGGAGGAATCTTCTCCAATCCTCTGGGTTTGAGGCACAGAATGTTCTAAGGAACTGGCTAATTTCCTGGTTGACTCGTTCCACTTGGCAGTTGGCTTGTGGATGATAACCAGACGTGAGATTGACTGTGATCCCCATTTTTTCCATAAAACTAGACCATACCCTGGGTGTGAACTGCGGTCCTCGGTCACTGACTGTTTCCTCTGCTATGCCGAAGTACCTGAATACATGTTGAAATAGTAACTCGGCTGTCTTGAAGGTGGTGGGCAGGGCGTGTAGTGGAACGAGCCTTACTGACTTCGAAAATCGGTCCACCGTCACCAGAATGGTTGTGTTACCCTGGGACTCAGGTAGGTCTGTAACAATGTCAATGGTGATATGTGACCATGGGAGTTCTGGTACAGGTAGAGGCTTGAGCTTGCCGGCCGGGAGTGTCCGTGGAACTTTACTTTGAGCACAAGATAAATATGACGCCACTACCGTGTATCTCTCTCTCCATATTTGGCCACCAGTACTTTTCCTGCAACAGATGGTAGGTGCATTGTGCACCTGGGTGACCTGTGGCAACCACCGTGTGGGCCCAGACAATTAGTTCCTCTCGGTACCGCTCAGGCACAAATCGTCTTCCTGAAGGGCATGTTGCTGGAACCTGTGACTGAGGAATGTTTTCTAGTGTTTGATCCAGCTCCCACTCCAGGGCACTAATAATACAGGAGGGGAGTATGATGCACTTCTCGTGGTTCCTCAGAACCTCAGTGCTGTCCAGACAAGACAGAGCGTCAACCTTAGTGTTCTTGGATCCGGGTCTATACGACAGGGTGAACTGGAACCTGGTGAAAAATAGTAACCATCAGGCTTGACGGGGTGATAACCTCTTGCCGGTATGTAGATTTTCTAGGTTCTTGTGATCGGTGAATATGATGAAGGGGTGTGTAGCCCCCTCCAGCCAGTGTCACCATTCTTCCAGGGCTAGCTTAAGGGCCAAGAGTTCGCTATTGCCCACATCGTGGTTTCGTTCTGCTGGTGATAGTTTTCATGAAAAGAATGCCACAGGATAGAGCTTGAGTTTCTCTCCGAAACGCTGGGAGAGGACGGCTCCTACGCTCCTCTCTGATGCATCGACCTCCACCACGAATGGCTTGGATGGGTCTGGGTGCTTGATAATGGGGGCGGGTGTTAAGGCCTTCTTGAGCTGATCTAGTACTGCTTGGGCAGCTGGATTCCATGGCAGGCGTTTGGGTTTTCCTTTCAATAAGGATGTCAGTGGGTGTGCTATAGAGCTGAAATCTCAGAAATTTGCAAAACCCAGGAATCTCTGTAGCTCTTTCACAGTTGCAGTCGTGGGCCATTCTACTACTGCTTTCACTTTAACTTGGTCCATGGTGACCCCTCAGGGCTGATGATGTACCCCAGAAACGAAATGGTGTCCTTATTGAACTCGCATTTTTCGGGTTTAACATAAAGCTGGTGCTAGAGTAGTCTCTGCAGGACTTTCCGGACATGGTGAACATGCTCTTCCTTGGAACTGGAATAGATCAAGATATCATCGATGTACGTGATCATGGTACGTCCCAGCATGTCCCTTAGGACGTCGTTTATTAAGCACTGGAAAACTGAGGGAGTGCTAGAGAGCCCATACTGCATTACCAGTTATTCATAGTGACCGGAGGTGGTGCTGAACCCCGTATTCCACTCATCTCCCTCTCTAATCCGGACCAGGTTGTATGCACTGCGGAGGTCCAGTTTTGTGAAGATGGTGGCAGCACGAAGTCGTTCTAGGACGAGTGGTACTAACGGGAGAGGGTAGCGATACTTGATACAGCACTGATTAAGACCCCTGTAGTCTATGCATGGTCGGAGCCATTTTCCCTTCTTTTCCGCAAAGAAAAATCCTGCAGAGGCGGGGGACGTAGAAGGTCTTATGTAACCCTGCTGTAGTGCCTCTTGGATGTACTCCTCCATAGCTCTCTGTTCAGTCTGTGATAATGGGTAAACCCTTCCTTGGGGTGGCTTAATTCCTGGAAGCAGATCTATGGCAGAGTCATAGGGCCGATGAGGTCATAATCCACTAGCCCTTTCTTTGCTAAATGCCTCGCTGAGGTCCTGGTATTCGGGTGGAATGTGGACTGTGGCAGTTTTATCCAGGCTTTCGATGGAGGTGGTCGCTAGGGTGATCACCGATGTCTGAAAACAATGGTTTATGCAGTGGGGGGACCAGTGTGTGATCTCCTTGCGAGTCCATGAAATACCTTCGTTGTGTTGTTCTAACCGGGGAGGCCTAGGACCACTGGATGTCTGGCGGACACTGTGACGTAAAACACCATGCTCTCCTGATGGACTGCGCTGGTCTGGATGTTGAGTGGCCCCATCAATGGCTTGAATCCGACGTGGTGTGATTAGGGGATGAACAGGGATGTTGTGCTGCTGTACGGTGGTCTGGTCAATGAAATTCCCCGCTGCTCCTGAGTCAATCAGCGCTTCTAAAGTACAAGACAGTCCTGAGTATTCCACTATGACAGGTAGCAAAAATGCAGGTTGAGATACGCTCTGGGTTGAAGGACCCAAACTCACCCCTGGCTGATGTGGTTTGGCCGTTCCGTTGTCTGCGCTGCTTGAGAGGGCCAAGCTGCATGGGTTAAGCCGGGAGACTTTGCACTGCAACCGCAGCCTCGCTGCGTACTGGGCAGCGGCTCTGTAGCAGGTGAACTAGGCGGCTAGCCAGGCTAATGAGTGAATCGAGGGTTAGTTGGTCATCGCGACAGGCAAGCTCTGTCACTATATCCGGGTTCAATCCCTGGCAAAACTTAGTCTTAAGAGTGGGTTGGTTCTATCCACTCCTAGCAGCAACAGTGCGAAATTCTAAAGCATAATCCGCAACGCAGCGTGTCCCTTGCTTTAGGGTAAGTAGTTCCTCCCCTGTCTCCTTGTTGTCTGGA
This sequence comes from Ictalurus furcatus, assembly GCF_023375685.1. NCBI lineage: Eukaryota > Metazoa > Chordata > Actinopteri > Siluriformes > Ictaluridae > Ictalurus > Ictalurus furcatus. The sequence continues at coordinate 996,600 of NC_071267.1, forward strand.
GAGTGATCAAAGATGATCCGAAAGCAATCCGTCAGCTGCTCCAGGGAAGCGATGGTGCTGTTTCCCCGCTCCCATTCAGCCATGGCCCAGAGTAACGCTCTCCCGGTCAACAGCTCCATGAAATGGATAATTCTCAGACTCTCCGGCATTCCTGGTTAGCTCGAGAAAAACAGGGAGCACTGGAGGAGAAAAACCCGACAGCGCGCCGGATCCCCGGCATATTTCTCCGGCGTGGGTATGGGAGGAAAATGCGCAGGCGTTGGTGTAGCGACCGGCGCGGCTTGAGCTAGCCTAGCCACTTGCTCAGTCAGGTTGGCTAGCTGTTTCTGATTGCTAATCATTCTACTGTGGCCTTCAGCCACAATGGATCACCCGCTGCTTCCATAGGAAGGCGAAGTAATCTACCACGTACTGTGGTTGAAGACGGAAGCAGATACGGGTGACAGAGTCAGGCAGAATAATCCAAAGGAAATAAACAAAGTTTGTGGTTGACAAACAAGCAAAGGTCAGGCGATCAGGCAAACAAAACAAAGATGGGCAAGGCAGAAATCGAGGTCGGGGACGTAAACACTGGTCAAAGTCACTTTGTCAAAACACGAGAGATAAGGCTTGGATAGCGGTAGAGAACAAGTCAACTGAACGTTTACTTCGCAAAGTCTGTATGCATCCAAAGTCTCTCAAGTGCTGTTGTGAGAGTGTGTCTGTGATTGGCTGCAGTTGTGTCTGATTAGAACTCTGGGGAAGGTGAGCGCATGCGTGTGTGGGAAGTGTAGTCCTCAGCAGCCATGTTTGTTGTAAGCGGTGTTTCCCGGGAAACTGAGTCATGGCTGGACTGAGATATGACAAGAAGTTATAAATGTTAAATAGTTAATCAGGAAGCCAAGAGGAAGAAGGTAAGAATAATCCAGTACAAAATCACGACCATGTGTTTTATCTTTCAAAGTGTTTTTACTGCAATTCTGTGGTGAATTGTTTATACAGTAACTCTGTCGTGATTGCACTTGTGTAAAAATGTGTCTTTCTCACTTTGTAGAGCGTGACATGCTGACCCGTGTGACTGCATTCCTCCACATCTTGAATACGATAACACTGTTTATAGATATAAAGTATTCATCAGGTATTCATTACTTTTCTCATCCTTTTCAAATACTTTTTATTTTAATAGCACGATTAAAAAACTAATCCATTCAGATCAATTCGAAGAAAGTGGTTCAAACTTAATTAAAAACTAAACAGAAATTTTACAACAAAAGAAAATGAGCTTTTATCACTGGATTTCACAGATGTCTAATTGTAAAATATTTTTTAAAAATATAATAAATAAAATGTTGGGTTTTTTTTTTTTTTTTTTTTTACATCAAGTGTTATATTAAGCAGCATACATAAGACCTGCACTACCTGAATAACAGTAAAATAATTTTTATTTTATCAGAGGTTAGTTACAATAATTAGACCACTACTCAGGTGAATTCTCAAATCAGAAAGTGTTGATTCATTTTCTATAACAGTACGGACCTGAGTATTTATGACTGTAACATAAATGTTTATATTAATGCACTCACTGCAATACTGAAAGTTATTGTTTCTGTAGTAATAGCTCGTTCACAAGTGGAGCTTCATTGGTATTGTCGATGTTGTTGTAATTGTTGATATGGTTGATATGGTTTTCTGTTAGGAGACATTTCTTTAACATTTATGGAAGGAGTATCGAGTAGGTGCTGTATAACAGTCAGTAATTTCCAGGTTTTTGTGATGTAAGAAAATGAATTCAAGATAAAATCATGTTAGAACCTTTTCTACTTTTATTGTGACATTTTAACATTTTATTAACATATTAAGATATTAACATTTTAACCTTTTCTTCCATTATTGTGACATTTTAACCTGCTAATTAAAGTGAAAAACAATAAGAATCATTTTAGGGAAAAAAAAAAAAACTTCCAAAACTCAGATTACATAAGTGTGCACATCCTTTTATAACTGGGAAAGTGGTAGTGTTCAGAATCAACCAATTACATTCAAACTCGTGTTAAATACTAATTAGTGTACATCTGACATCAATTAAAGTGACTGATTAACCCCAAATAAAGTCCAGCTGTTCCTATAGGATTCTCCTGACATCTTCTTGGTAACATCCATCTGGAAAAGCCCTGGACCACAAAGAGCTTACAAAGCAAAGCAGTTACGAGATCTCATTGCTGAAAAATATCAATCAGGAGAGGGTTACAAAAACAATTCCAAGGCATTGGATATACCATGGAACACTGTAAAGACAATAATCAGCAAGTGGGGAAAATTTTATTACAGTAAGAAAATATTACTAAGAACAGGACGTCCCTCTAAAATTGATGAGAAGACCCGGGGAAACGGCTACAGCAACATTAAAAGATGTACAGCATTTTCGGGCAAGTACTGGTTGCTCCCTACATGTGACAACAATCTATGTTATGGGCTATGGGGTAGGGGGGCAAGACGGAAGCCTTTTTTAACCAAAAGATAAATAAATAAAGAAACATCCAATCTCCCAAGACCATGTGGAATAATGTCTAGTGATCTGATGAGACCAAAGTTTAATGTTTTGCCCAGAATACCAAAAGATAAGTTTGGCTAAAACAAACACACAGCACATCATGAAAAGAACACCGTCCCCACGGGGAAGCATGGTGGTGCAGCATCATACATCGGGGCTGTTTTTATTCAGCTGGAACTGGGGCTTTAATCAGGGTGGAGGGAATAATGAGTAGCTGTGGCATAAAACCTTAGGGCTTCTGATAAAACACTTAAGATGAAGAGGAATTTCACCTTTCAGCATGATATTACACACACCTTGCAGGTGCAACCTAGACACATCATCTGTGATGTAACCTGGGGTCATCGGGTGTTACGGATCTTTCAACATCATATACAATTGCCTGGGCAACCCAGGCAAACCCTATGCAGCCAACCTCAATGGGGAAGCAGCGGGTCTTCTAACCTCTGCTGTCTCATTTACCTGCCAACTCCTTGTACTTGCCCCTCTTCCATTCAGGACCATGTCAGGCCCAAGTGTGGTCGTGGTGATGGTTTTTGGGAATTTGAGCTGCCTTCTCACGTCGACCTTTAGCTGCCAGTCCCGGGTTGTTGCCAGAAGTCCCCCTGCTGGGTTCCTGCTCCGTGGTGATTTCTCTCCAGCCCTAACAAATGCGATCAAGCGCTGTGCTGGCTGCCAGTGTCTACTGAGAGAGATCCCCGTGCTGATGGCTTCTGCAATAACCCTTAGCACCTGGTCGTGGTGCCACTGATAACGTCCCTCTCCCAGGGCTTCAGGGCAGCAACTTAATATGTGCTCGAGGGATCCTCTTGTTTGGCACAGAGGGCATGCAGTGGTGTCTATCAGGCCTCAGGAAAAGAGGTTGGTTGGGCTGGGGAGGACATTATAGACTGATTGGATAAGGAACTGGATCTGATGTGGCTCCGCTTTCCACAACTCTGAGCACAAGATCTTTCAATAAATTACCTGTTCCCAGCGAGTCCACGCCCCTTGTTGTCACATCCCCACCATCCTGCTGATGCATCTTTCCTCCACCTCTGCTCGAATTTCTTCATGGACTAGTCGACATCTGTCCTTTCCCCGGGCCTTGTCGTATCGAGGTCTTTGGATCCAGCCAAGCCCTGCATGTCCTGACACCACTGTGCCCACCAGCACACTATGTCACAGCAGAGTTTCAGCCTGGTCAACTGCCTCCTGGACCCTCCACTTCCTAACCATCATCACCTCTATGCCAGCCGAGAAGACTTGATAACAACCCAAAGCAAACCTCCAGATCAACAAAGGAATGGCTTCATCAAAACAAGTCCAGAGCTAAATCCAATCAAAAATCTGCGTGGTGACCTGAAGAGGGCTGTGCAGAATGCTTTTGCAAAGAAGAATGGCAAAATATTGCTAAGTCAAGATGTATCAAACTGATTGACTCTTACCCAAAAAGATTGAATGCTGTTATAAAATCTAAAAGTGCTTCAACTAAGTATTAGTTTAGGCGTATACAAACTTATGCAACCAGATTATTTATTACTTTTTCCCCCTAAAAGGATTCTTATTGTGTTTCACTTTAATTAATAGGTTAAAATTTCACAATAAAGGTAGAAAAGGTTCTCACATGATTTTATCCTGGTTTAATTTTTTTTTTAAATCACAAAAACCTGCCATTTTAACAGGGGTGTGTAAACTTTTTACATCCACTGTATTCTATAGGAGCTGTACACAGTCATTCCCTTACCATCTTGAAGATAAAGAGAAAAATATATAAAAGAAGCCAGAAATGGGAAACTCCTCTGTCCTGGAGATTGTTCTCATGAATGTTCCACAACATTTACTGTAACTACAGCCATGGGGAAAAAGAAAGTACACCCTCCTTCAATTCTATTCTTATTTATTTTCAGGAGTTAAATAACAGTTGTGTGGTCCTCACCAACTTCTATAAACAAATAAATAAAAAAACATCAAGAAGTGTGACTACCTCTATAAAAGCAGAACTTATGGCAGTTTGGTGTTCTGGAGCACATCATGCCAAGAAGAAAGGACATCAGCCATGACCTCAGAGAAGAGATTTGTTGCTGCTAATCAGACTGGGAAGGGTTATAATTGAAATTCACCATTCTCCAGTGAGAAGGATGGAGAGCCTTCAAGACAGTTGCCTTCTCTTCTCAGGAGTGTGCGCTCCAGCAAATTCAGCCCAAGTTCAGACCGTTTAATCCTCAGAGATATAAAGAAAACCCCAAGAGCTTCATACTGTGGCCTCTGTAAGCACATTTCTGGAGTATTGCATCTGTGAGATGTTTGGCCAAAGCATCTTGAATGGTCCTTGCACCGCTGTATCTAATCATTCCAAGTGGTTTTATCATTCAGTAGTTATGAGTAATGTAATGGGTTAGACAGCTAGAAATGTGGCGTCCATGTGCATGGTTGTGAATGTCCTGCTGAAAGGGTCTGATTTTGACCAGCTTCAGTTACCACTGCTGTGCAGGTTTGGGGTGCCACTAGTGCATTGTTATTTATATGGAATTGGAAAACGTGTACTGGATTACACAGAAGGGAACAGGTTTCGTTTCTATTGTCACAGATCTCATATAAATTCACTGATTTCACTTTAATCACCACAGATGAACAATCTGACTCCAGAAACACTGGGACACAGCAACGCAAGTACTAAATTATTTTCTGTCAAAGTATGAAGATATTTCTGTCTCAGTCAGGATATATCCGAGTTACATTCAGGCCATAAAATACCGTTATTCTATATTTATAAAACAACACACGGAGTTAAGAGAAAAGTGACTGTTTTGTCTAATCCTCATGTGTTTGTGTTACAGGTTTGTCCCATTTGGTTGTGTTCATGTTTGGCTCAGTGGTGGTGGTTCTTGTGAACGCGGTTGTGTTATTAATGGAGCTGATCCTAAAAGCGCGTGAGTGAACTCTATAGTCCATGATTTTAATAATAATACTACAAAAACTCATCACGGTAAAAACATTAGTGTGAAATTACTGACATTAAAGTAATCAGAAAAATGTTATTGAAACCAGTCCAGTTTAATGTATATACATACAGAACTACAATTTCTTTTCTTTCCCAATTATGATTATAAATAGGAAAAGGCCAGCGTACAGTGGATCTGCGCGTCGTTCTCCTACTGACTGAATGCGTCTTTGCTGTGTGCTGCCTTGCTTTACAAATATCTGCTTTCTGTAAGTATAATCTACAAACACAGCACAGTGTGTGATCTGATGTAGCTGCTCTGTGTACTTTTTCTCATTCTATTGTCGTATCAGTAACAGAAATAAAGTCTCTGACTCTGAATATATCCCTTAGATCAGACACTTCACTCGGATTATTTACATCCGGATCGGTTTAGTACTTGTGCATGCTCTAAACACGACCAGTTTCTGTTCTAAAACACTGTCACGTTTTTTCCCCATCACACACAGGGAAGAGGAACAGAGAAGAGTACGTGAGTATTGTTGAGGAACATGAATATATAGATGTTTAGATAGACAATATGATCGTTTTTGTTCTGTTTTTTACAGCGTTATAAAAAACATTGACTTGCTGAGACGATCGTGTGGGTGTAAACAGAAACACAGGGTGAGTACGTCACGGTGTAATATTAAACACGGAATAAAAAACTGATTAACATCATTAACTTGTGCGTTTTTACATTAAACTTCATACAAACGCAGGACTCACCTCCACAATGTGATGAACGTGAACTTGAGAATCTGGCTCCTGAAGCTCAGCCCTCAGGGTCTTAGCAGGTAAGAAGAAAACAACAACACAAGATTGTTCCAGGTGTTATTACTGAAATATGAAATGAAAAGATTAATGAATCATCAATGATTGTGTGCGCATCTAGAAAAGCAGAACGTACGGCGGTTTGGTGTTCTGGAGCACTCGGGTGTATCTCTACATCACGCTGAGAAGAAAGGACATCATCCATGACCTGAACAGATTGAACGCACTTGTCTGATCACCTAAATGGTAAATGGTGCACTTATATAGCGCTTTTATCCAAAGCGCTTTACACTGTGTCTCATTCACCCATTCACACACACACACCAATGGTAGCAGAGCTGCCATGCAAGGCGTTAACTTGCCATCGGGAGCAACTTGGGGTTCAGTGTCTTATCAAGGACACTTTAGCATGTGGAGTCATGTGGGCCAGGAATCAAACCACCAACCTTACGATTAGTGGACAACCCGCTCTACCACCTGAGCCACAGCCGCCCAGGGATTGTTTTAAAGATGCTTGTAATGTGTTGTATTTAAATATTTTTTACGATCTTTTGTGTGACACTTAAATGTGAATTTCTTGTTTTCATGTTTGCGCCTCCTGTAGAATAGTTTTTATTATCTAATTGCTAGATATATATAGATATGATTGGATTTATTCATTTATCACCTGTTTTGAGACATTTTATTTTATTGTTTAATCATCTGAATCATGTTTCATCACCTGAATCTACAACACAATAGTCTGTTATTAGAAAGCCATATGTATATAAAACCCGTTTATTGCATCTTTTGGATGCTCAGAGTTTATATTTATATTCAGTACACATAAATCAGATGACATATTATATAAGAGTGATGCTGGAAAGGTATTATAAGTAATGCATTTCTATAATTGTATATAACATTTCTTTATTATTTTTGTTTAGTTTATTATTTTTGTTTAGTTCTTTTGCATTTCAAGAGTTTAGTCTGATTGCAGCGAGAGGAAACATGGCGTGCTGTATGTTAAAACAATGAGAATTCTTTTTCTTTCTTTCTTTAAAAATAAAAGATGTAAAGTTCTGTAATGTATTCAGACAGGTGAATGTGGTGCTTCCGGGTTTATTATAACATCAATGTCATTATAATATACTGTGTTTGATGTTGGGAAACTTAAATTAAACACTAATCATGAAATCGTGTAGTTTGAGGCCACAGCTTAGTGACGTAAAGCAGAGGGTTTATTTCACAGGCTTCTCTCCGATAAATAAAAAGTACAGCAATAATAATAATAAATATAAAACAATGTCCCTCAATAATAAATAAATAAATAAATAAATAAATGAGAAGCTACCGTTGATTCTGAGATCCTTCACTATGGCGTGAGCTGGTTCTAAGAATGCTGGAATTCTAGAAGTTCCGGTCTATGACCTTACTGGCCAAGATAAGAGTGAAATGTGCACACTTTCACTGATCTTTACCACCGAGTTATACTTTTCCAGACTTCTTCTCTGCCAACCAATGAGTGTTCACCTGGAGGCCGGTTAACGCATAGCGCTGTAGATAATCATGACCTGCAGTTAGCTTCATGGTGGACATGAAGGTATCAGTGGGTACAACACAAGGTACAAGTCAGTCCTTAGTATCTTCTAGACCAGTCGAGTTCTCAGAGCTGCTCCAAACACGACTGCACCAATTAAATAAATAAATAAACATTATTTAAAATGTTACAGTCCCTGAGGGAACCTGAAAGTTTGAACTGGAAACACCCAGAACCTTCTTGGTTTTGGGTTCCTTTATATCTACATCTGTGGAGGACTCAACAGAAACGAGTGCCTTTTCACGGCCGAGTGTTTCGACCCTCATTACGATCAGTGGACGCAAATCAAACCGATGCCCATCCAAAGCCGTGTCGTGGGCGTCATCGCTCTGAACAACCGAGTGTTTGCGGTAAGAACTTCCAGCGCTGAGAGTCAGTGAAGTGTCTGTAATCACTCTGTAAAGGATGGGAAGCAGGCGTGTTTCTGTTAGCACGGTTTGTGTTCTTTTATTAATGCACATCGATCGAGATAAGATGTATGGTTTTACAGATGGTTGTGATGGAGCCAACGTTCTGCAGAGCGTCGAAGCCTACAACCCTCATACCAACTCCTGGAGAATGCTTGCCTCCATGTTTAACCCATGAAGGAACATTGGCGTCGAGGTAACGCACCAAACACCACATGGCTAACTAATTTATCGTGTCTTTTACCGAGGCTGGATCCATCAGACTTCCTAACTCCAAGTACTGGAATGAATTAATGAAATTAGTCATGTACCTCTTCACCATGACGCCGCCTTCTTCCTCTTCTTGTTCCAGGTGATGGACGGCCGCTTGTACGTGGTTGGCGGCTACAGCGACGAAAGCACCACATCCAACTGCGAGTACTACGACGAAGAGAGCGACGACTGGTACGAGACGTATGGTGTCAGGTCCAGAAATCTGCCGTTCTGGAGTTAAGATATAAATCAAGACCAGGATCAGAACTGTAGTGAGGTCTAGTGATGTTTCCTTGAAATCCTAAACTCATGGTATTAAGTGAGATAGAAAACATGACATGACGTGCTGTTATTAAAAAATAAATAAATAATCGATGACCAGGTGTCCACCCCAAGGTGGACTATTTTACTATAAACAGCACGTCCTGAAGTGTTTATTATTCCTAAATTTGAACTTATTATAAAACTTTTATTATAAACTCCTTTGTCCAGACTGTTACAAAGCACCGACACTGGAGACTCCTTCCATGTTAATGGACTTTCCTTTTAATGTTTATGTGGCGTGTATAAACGAGCTGTTACTATAGAAACGATAACACTACTGTCAGAGCTGCTGTTACGGAGAACTAATCAACACCTTCTGACCCAATCACGATCCAGAACTCAGCAGCGTTGTGCTTGAATTATTTTTGTATTATTTATTATTATTTTGTATATTATTATATATTTGTATTATTCATGTAATTATTCTGTGCAGTAATTCAGGACCCCAGGCTAAATGTGCTACAGTGGTGATTAAAAGCATAACATATGTCATAAACGTGATTTCCTGCAGGTTCAACGTCCAGGACATGAATATCGTCCGCGGTGCGGTGAGCTCCCATTGGCAGAACCTCCATCTCCAGCTGTTTTATTTCGAACGAGTTTATTTGTGGAACCGTTCCGGAGAGGTGAAGGGGCGCTAAAACATCTGAGGCTGTTAAAAATCATTTCAAAATCAACGATCGTCAAAAAATCCACAAAGCTTTATTACAAACTTTATCTTTTTATTGCAGTCCACATCTTGCTGTGCATTCGTGCTTATACGTGCAAAGCAAAATATATAATGCAATATACTGATATTTATATACTATATATATTATATATATGTTCTTTACAGACTTTTTCATTTCACAAAAGCGTCAACATGATTGATTTTTTATTTTAAACATATCTGGCACATTTAGGCTGGCTTCAGACATCACACACACACACACACTTTGACTTTTCTCACAGGCAGGAAGTTCTTTGGACTTGTTCACTCGTAGCAGGAGACAGACATCAATCCCAACATCTCAATAAAATAAAAAATAAAAACGCTTAAAGATGGTTTGTGCACTAAAATAATCTAACGCTGAATATTTTCGGTTATTTCAGTGGGAGTGGAAAAGGTTTCAGTGATACTAGACGTACCTATATTTCTACCGTAGCTAACGATAATCAGCACGTCAGTGTGAAAAAAGCATAACTTGAATAATAATAATGAGCTGCACATTCACAATTGTTGCATAAGCAATCACAGGAAAGCAGAGCCATGACTACAGGCAAAGGGATTCAGGAATGATGTGTAGTTTCACGCATTCGCCAGTCCGTTATGGGAGAACGGTTTTGAATATCAGAATTCCGTTTTATGCGAGATTTGAGCAAAATTTGGAGGAGGAGCAAAAAACGGCAGCTCGATTCTTAAGCATGTTATTGTAACTTTTGACCAGAAGGTGGTGCTGTCGCGTCGTTTCTGAGATACAGCCACCCTTCCTGCTTGGCGGTTTCGCCGATTCGTCGGCCCAGTTTGGACAAACCGTTTGAAATGTTCAAATTTCTTTCGATAGCTTTGTGAGGCTTAGTCTGAAGAGGACATGTGCCACATTTGGTAAGGATTGGCTAACATTTGTAAGAAAAGTAGTGAACAAACAAAAACTGTTTTTCCAAAATCCAAGATGGCGGAAAATCTAAATTAGGCGCAGCTCGTCTTGACCCGGGGAATTTACAGACATCTGGCTTTTAAATTTTGGACACGCAGTTCAAAAACCATAAACGTACTTCCAAACTGGGCACAAACTTGACCTGATGGTTTGCAAAAAAAGAAAGAAAGAAAAAAACACGTGTGGGCAGCGCACACAAAACAATGGAATGTAATATTTACAGTCGCGCAGAGGCGATCAATAATACAGGATAAAAATTCACTATGTCAAAGAAGTACAGGAGCTGATCACAGTCGAGTGAACAGATCTGTAAAAACGGAATAAAGCAGCTTCACGCACACTCGTGTACGGTTTGAGGCGATAAAAATGAAAAACCACCACAAGAATTATTTATGTACGAAAACGTGTCTCTGCCACGCGAGAAAAAAACTGACCAGAAGCGTCTTATTATTTACAGATATGAATCTTTATTACAAGAAAAATGTTAAAGCTCATATTACGAAAAACAAAAGGATCTTATATTACTACAGAAAAACATTTTATGAGAAAACATCTCTTCTTTTTAAAACAATTACATATTCCTTTCAGTAACAAAACGCCCTCGTAATAACGGAATGTTCTCTCTTAAGATGTTTTTCTCGTAGCTTTTATTTTGTAGTAATAAGATGCTTTCACCATGTCTTCTTGTAGCAATGAAATGTCCTTTAACCGTAACGAGACGTTTTATCGTAATGACATTTTTATCGCATTTAGGAAATTTCTCTCGTAATAACGAAACGTTCTCTTATTAACGAGACGTTTTATCGTAATAAGGAAACGTTTTCTCATAAGATGTTGATTTTCTCATAGTTTTTTTATCCTGTAGTAATAAGATGCTTTACCGCACAATGTTTTCTTGTTGTAATAAAATGTCCTTTCATTGTACCTAAATGTTTTCGCAAAATAACGAAATAATGTTCTCGTAATAACAAAACGTTTCCTTATAACAAGACCAGGGTTTTGTAATAACGAGCTATTTTATAATAAGTTCTTTTTGGAGTAGCAGCGAGATACTGTTCTTGTAATAATACATACCTCATAACAAGTCGATGGGAATTCCCTTTCCTCGCATGGCAGCGATTAACACACACACACACACACACACACACACACACACACAAACACACACGTGAGGATGCACTGAGGTAGAAAATAAAACATCACTATGGTTTAATGCTGTTAAATACAATAAATTATTACTGTAACGGCCCCTTTTCCGCTTCACTTCCGCATTGCGTTCTGTACGGTGATTAACGCGCCCTCGTTGACCCGCACGTTCCCCTCAGACTGTATCCCTCAGACTCGTCTCGGCTCGGCCGTTAGCCTTAAAGCTAACTAGAAGAATAAAGAAAGCAAAGTCATTACCTTCGGCCGATATCGAAACGTGCTGCAATGGAACTACAATTAACGTGAACAAGTAGACGTAAACAAAGGGAAGTAAACAAGGTCGGTCCGGTCGTATTGGAACACAGGCTCAGTACGAATAATGATTAAGACACAGAGTCCCTTTAGAAGTGCGTTTAAAGTTTCAAGTGCAGAACACAATGGGGAAATAAAAATATGCAAATCAGGATGTGGCAAAGTGCAAAGATGACTCTACAGGTGTTAGTTTTAAAAAACAACAACAACAAAAAGACCTCCATTCTAACATTTTGGTCGTCCACTGATAAAATTATCAGCGTGTTCAAAAATGGTTCTTCATCTGTCTTTGTGATGAAACATATCGCAACATTAAGGCAAAACCTGAAGCAAGCGACGATACGAACAATACACGTGGCCTCGGGAGCAGTTATTCCTTCCTGTACGTTATATAATACAGTTATTACATTATACACACCATTGCCCTCTAGTGGCCCGGAGGACCTTCTGAGCAACAGCAGCTCGCATTCTTGGCTGAAATAGCTACGGCCTGACCGTTACATAACTGCTTTATATTGCACGTTTCATGGACTTAGCGGAATCACTGGGAATTTATTTTGTAAAGCCATCACACTAATTAAGCGCTAACGTTAGGGTCGGGGCTAATCGCTCGCAGGAAGCGATGCTGTATACGGACGCAGTTGTACATCATCGGGATTTAAAAACTCACCATGTCTTGACGTTTAAGCAAAAAGTTCAAGCTACATTTAGATTTCAATTTCAGATCGGTCGGTCTCGATGAAAAACTGGACAAATATCGTACGCAGAACGCAATGCGAAACCCATAACGGTGGAATGTTAATGTTATCGCTCGGCGTCCGTTGTTGCCCCCTGGTGGACCTGAGGACTTTCACGCCGAACCCGAAACACAGGCGATTATCAAAGTCGACAAATAAATATACAAAGAAGCTTTAATACACAATGAAAACGGCAGGAAGTTATCGAGTCTCTTCGTTCGTCAGCGCCCCCAAGTGGCCCGGAGGACCCCCCACTTTCAACGCACAATCAAAATTTAGGACCACGGTGAAAAGATGAAAGCTGGACCAAAAGATGTTAACGGTATTGAGAAAAGCGCAGCAGCTCCAGAGAAAACTCTTCCTTCCGCTTGGACCCAAAACACAGCTGAATATTGTCCGTTCCTTCAGCATTCGATCTGGGACTGCAGCTGCCTGCGCAGGGTGAGTGTGCGTCGATGAAGCTGCTGCATCTGCTGCATCCGGTCTCGCTGCCGTGCTAAATTCTGCGGCATCGGGTACCTCTGGCACCCATACAAGAAGCGGTAGGGGATTCGGACGTGGCACGCAGTCGCCCGGCAACGAGGCTGTGGCATCGGCGGAAGCAGCATCCATCGTTTTCTCTCGGCGCAGTACCGGTAGGCCTCTTTTCGGTACTGCTTGTCCACGTCATCGCTGTTTTTCCAGCCGCCGATGACGAACACGTCGTCGCCGAGGAAGCACACGGCAGCTCCTTCGACACTGGTGACCTCCGGAGGCAGGCTTTCAAGGATCTCGTCCGAAATCCGGGCACTAATCTTCTGCCGCGCGGCTTCATCTCGGACGTTGGTGTAGCTCCTCGGACAGCAGGACGCGGTGTGGTAGAAATTGGTGGACGCCACGGCCATCTGGAAGAGGCAGTAATTGTCGATCAGGGGCAAAGAATCAACTTCCTGCCACTGGCGGCTCTCGGTGTCATAGCGCGTTGTCACTGTCTTGAGCCCATCGTCATTGTCTGTATCCACAGGTGTCCTCGCTGTAACGTAAACGTAGCGATCTTCGACGCTAATCGCCTTCACATCACGCAGGATTTTTGGTGCCGACTCCAAATTGTGCCATTTGTCCTGCTCCGGCTCATAAACGCTTACGTCCTTGAATCCCGGGCTGAAATTCCCGTGGCCGCCGATGCTATAGAGGATATTTTTGACGCACGTCAGGCCGAACGAGTGCTTACGCGTCGTGAGGTTGCTCACCTGCTCCCAAGTGTTGCGATTCGGATTGTATCTTTCCACCGTTTTGGCGAATCCAGGCTCCATGGAGCCCGCCACGTAGACGTACGAATCCGTAACTACGATCGCATGGCCGTCGAGGTGATTGTGGATGTGCGGAAGGTTCACCCAACGGTCCTCGTACACGAAATACCCAACACACTCGCTCAGGTAGTCGCCTCCTTCCGAGACGCCGCCGACCACCATGATGACGTCCATGTTTTGTCCAAATCGAGGCTGGAAAGCTGCCCAGAATTCTGAATCGGACGCGGACTTTTTATGGTTCTCGAAACGGATGGCATGACTCTCCACGGCATCCGAGACAAGTTTGAGGCACGCCTCGTTCCGTGCCACGAGGGGCTCGTTCTTCACCACCCGCGTCAGGTAAGTGGGTTTGATCTGAGGCAGCCTGAGGAGGCGGAAAAGCTCCTCGAAGTGCCTCTCGCGGTCCTCAGTGCCCCGGTGCACCCACTTGACGACCGCGTCGAACAGAACCTCCTCCGAGTCGACGGTGATCTCGGCATCGCTCAGCCAGTCACGCACCAGGTGGAACGGCAGCGTGTAGAACTCGTCGTCTTGGATCACCCGGTGGAAGTTGCGGCGTATCATTTCGGCGGCACGCAACGCCAGCTGGTCCAGGGTGTACATGTGCGCTAGGCTGTGCACCGCCACGCAGTTGGCCAGGCTCAGCTTCCGCTTCAGGAAATCGCCACAGAACTCCTTCAGCTGCACCAGCAGGAACCTGACGGATGAAAAGAAGCGATCGTTTAATCGTTTAAATGTAACTATAAACGGATAAAAAGTACAACATCGTTAATATGTTTAAAATTTGTACTTGTTGGTGTTTCGCTGTGGTATAAGAGACATTAAACATTCTGTTGATCGTTTTCCTACAACAGCGAAACATGGAGGGTTTTATTCCTTATATAATAACCTGGAAATACATCTAATTTAGTAGTAATAATAATAATAATAATAATAATAATAATAATATTACATTTACTTTATTAACTATTTTTGAGCTTTTGTTAGTTGATCACGTTTTCAGGTCTAGATATACACCGACTGATCACTTTATTAGGAACACCTGCTGATTCATACAATCAGTTAAACAATCAGGATGTAGCAGAGCAGTGCGTTAATGTCAACAATCAATGGAAATGGAGGGAGGGATGGAGGGATGGATGAGGGGAGTGATCTCAGTGGATTAGTCTGAATGCGGTTAGAGTGGACAGGAGCGCTACAGTTATTCAAACAGCCACTCTTTACAACCGGGGCAAGCAAAAAGGCAGCATAACACGCTGAACCTTGAGGCAGATGAGCTACAAGAGCAGAAGACCACACAGGGTTCCTTTCCTGTCAGTCAGGAACAGGGTTCTGAGAACACAGCAGGTAGACCGTACAAAGAAGAAGAAGAAGAAGAGTGGAAACACAGATCAGGTGAAGGCTTTCTGATGAAGATTCAAATGAGAAGATGATGGTGGTGGTGATGATGATGATGGTGGTGTGTGATGGTGTGTAATAATGGTGGTGATGGTGGTTGTGACAGTGATGGTGGTGGTGAGTGATAATGGTGAGCAATGATGGTGGTGGTGGGTGATGATGGTGGTGATGAGTGATGGTGAATGATGATGGTGGTGGTGAGTGATGGTGGTGGTGAGTGATGGTGGTGGTGGTGAGTGATGGTGATGATTATGATAGTGGTGAGTGATGATGGTGATGATTATGATAGTGGTGAGTGATGATGGTGATGATTATGATAGTGGTGAGTGACGATGGTGAGTGATGGTGTGATGACTGTGGTGGTGATGATGGTGGTGAGTGATAGTGATGATTATGATAGTGGTGATGATTATGGTAGTGGTGATGATCATGATAGTGGTGAGTGATGATGGTAGTGGTGATGATCATGATAGTGGTGAGTGATGATGGTAGTGGTGATGATCATGATAGTGGTGAGTGATGGTAGTGGTGATGATCATGATAGTGGTGAGTGATGGTAGTGGTGATTATGATAGTGGTGAATGATGGTGGTGGTGAGTGATGGTGAATGATGGTGGTGGTGAGTGATGGTGAATGATGGTGGTGGTGAGTGATGATGGTGAATGATGATGGTGGTGGTGAGTGATGATGGTGGTGGTGAGTGATGATGGTGAGTGATGATGGTGGTGGTGAGTGATGATGGTGAGTGATGATGGTGAATGATGATGGTGGTGGTGAGTGATGATGGTGATGATTATGATAGTGGTGAGTGATGATGGTGATGATTATGATAGTGGTGAGTGACGATGGTGAGTGATGGTGTGATGACTGTGGTGGTGATGATGGTGGTGAGTGATAGTGATGATTATGATAGTGGTGATGATTATGGTAGTGGTGATGATCATGATAGTGGTGAGTGATGATGGTAGTGGTGATGATCATGATAGTGGTGAGTGATGATGGTAGTGGTGATGATCATGATAGTGGTGAGTGATGGTAGTGGTGATGATCATGATAGTGGTGAGTGATGGTAGTGGTGATTATGATAGTGGTGAATGATGGTGGTGGTGAGTGATGGTGAATGATGGTGGTGGTGAGTGATGGTGAATGATGGTGGTGGTGAGTGATGATGGTGAATGATGATGGTGGTGGTGAGTGATGATGGTGGTGGTGAGTGATGATGGTGAGTGATGATGGTGGTGGTGAGTGATGGTGGTGGTGAGTGATGATGGTGAGTGATGGTGAATGATGATGGTGGTGGTGAGTGGTGATGGTGAATGATGATGGTGGTGGTGAGTGGTGATGGTGAATGATGATGGTGGTGGTGAGTGGTGATGGTGAATGATGATGGTGGTGGTGAGTGGTGATGGTGAATGATGATGGTGGTGGTGAGTGGTGATGGTGAATGATGATGGTGGTGGTGAGTGATGATGGTGAATGATGATGGTGGTGGTGAGTGATGATGGTGAATGATGATGGTGGTGGTGAGTGATGATGGTGAATGATGATGGTGGTGGTGAGTGATGATGGTGAATGATGATGGTGGTGGTGAGTGATGATGGTGAATGATGATGGTGAGTGATGATGGTGGTGGTGAGTGATGATGGTGAATGATGATGGTGGTGGTGAGTGATGATGGTGAATGATGATGGTGGTGGTGAGTGATGATGGTGAATGATGATGGTGGTGGTGAGTGATGATGGTGAATGATGATGGTGGTGGTGAGTGATGATGGTGAATGATGATGGTGGTGGTGAGTGATGATGGTGAATGATGATGGTGGTGGTGAGTGGTGGTGGTGAATGATGATGGTGAATGATGATGGTGGTGGTGAGTGATGATGGTGAATGATGATGGTGGTGGTGAGTGATGATGGTGAGTGATGATGGTGAATGATGATGGTGGTGGTGAGTGATGATGGTGAATGATGATGGTGGTGGTGAGTGATGATGGTGAATGATGATGGTGGTGGTGAGTGATGATGGTGAATGATGATGGTGGTGGTGAGTGATGATGGTGAATGATGGTGGTGGTGGTGAGTGATGATGGTGAATGATGATGGTGGTGGTGAGTGATGATGGTGAATGATGGTGGTGGTGAGTGATGATGGTGAATGATGATGGTGGTGGTGAGTGATGATGGTGAGTGATGATGGTGGTGGTGAGTGATGATGGTGAATGATGATGGTGGTGGTGAGTGATGATGGTGAGTGATGATGGTGGTGGTGAGTGATGATGGTGAGTGATGGTGAGTGATGATGGTGAGTGATGATGGTGAGTGATGATGGTGAGTGATGATGGTGGTGGTGAGTGATGATGGTGGTGGTGAGTGATGATGGTGAATGATGATGGTGGTGGTGAGTGATGATGGTGAATGATGATGGTGGTGGTGAGTGATGATGGTGAATGATGATGGTGGTGGTGAGTGATGATGGTGAATGATGATGGTGGTGGTGAGTGGTGGTGGTGAGTGATGATGGTGAATGATGATGGTGGTGGTGAGTGATGATGGTGAATGATGGTGGTGGTGGTGAGTGATGATGGTGAATGATGATGGTGGTGGTGAGTGATGATGGTGAATGATGATGGTGGTGGTGAGTGATGATGGTGAATGATGGTGGTGGTGAGGATGGTGAATGATGATGGTGGTGGTGAGTGATGATGGTGAATGATGATGGTGGTGGTGAGTGATGGTGGTGGTGAGTGATGATGGTGAATGATGATGGTGGTGGTGAGTGATGATGGTGAATGATGATGGTGGTGGTGAGTGATGGTGGTGAGTGATGATGGTGAATGATGATGGTGGTGGTGAGTGATGGTGGTGGTGAGTGATGATGGTGAGTGATGATGGTGAATGATGATGGTGGTGGTGAGTGATGATGGTGAATGATGGTGGTGGTGAGTGATGATGGTGAATGATGATGGCGGTGGCGAGTGATGATGGTGAATGATGATGGTGGTGGTGAGTGATGGTGGTGAGTGATGATGGTGAATGATGATGGTGGTGGTGAGTGATGATGGTGGTGGTGAGTGATGATGGTGAGTGATGGTGAATGATGATGGTGAATGATGATGGTGGTGGTGAGTGATGATGGTGAATGATGATGGTGGTGGTGAGTGATGATGGTGAATGATGATGGTGGTGGTGAGTGATGATGGTGAATGATGATGGTGGTGGTGAGTGATGATGGTGAATGATGATGGTGGTGGTGAGTGATGATGGTGAATGATGATGGTGGTGGTGAGTGATGATAGTGAGTGATGATGGTGAGTGATGATGGTGAGTGATGATGGTGAGTGATGATGGTGAGTGATGATGGTGGTGGTGAGTGATGATGGTGAGTGATGATGGTGGTGGTGAGTGATGATGGTGAGTGATGATGGTGGTGGTGAGTGATGATGGTGAGTGATGATGGTGGTGAGGATGGTGAATGATGATGGTGGTGGTGAGTGATGATGGTGAGTGATGATGGTGGTGGTGAGTGATGATGGTGAGTGATGATGGTGGTGGTGAGTGATGATGGTGAGTGATGATGGTGGTGGTGAGTGATGATGGTGAATGATGATGGTGGTGGTGAGTGATGATGGTGAGTGATGATGGTGGTGGTGAGTGATGATGGTGAGTGATGGTGGTGGTGAGTGATGATGGTGAATGATGGTGGTGGTGAGTGATGATGGTGAATGATGATGGTGGTGGTGAGTGATGATGGTGAATGATGATGGTGGTGGTGAGTGATGATGGTGAATGATGATGGTGGTGGTGAGTGATGATGGTGAATGATGATGCTGGTGGTGAGTGATGATGGTGAATGATGATGCTGGTGGTGAGTGATGGTGGTGAGTGATGATGGTGAATGATGATGGTGGTGGTGAGTGATGATGGTGAGTGATGATGGTGGTGGTGAGTGATGATGGTGAGTGATGATGGTGGTGGTGAGTGATGATGGTGAGTGATGATGGTGGTGGTGAGTGATGATGGTGAATGATGATGGTGGTGGTGAGTGATGATGGTGAGTGATGATGGTGGTGGTGAGTGATGATGGTGAATGATGATGGTGGTGGTGAGTGATGGTGAATGATGATGGTGGTGGTGAGTGATGATGGTGAATGATGATGGTGGTGGTGAGTGATGATGGTGAATGATGATGGTGGTGGTGAGTGGTGGTGGTGAGTGATGATGGTGAATGATGATGGTGGTGGTGAGTGATGATGGTGAATGATGATGGTGGTGGTGAGTGATGATGGTGAATGATGATGCTGGTGGTGAGTGATGATGGTGAATGATGATGCTGGTGGTGAGTGATGATGGTGAATGATGATGCTGGTGGTGAGTGATGGTGGTGAGTGATGATGGTGAATGATGATGGTGGTGGTGAGTGATGATGGTGAGTGATGATGGTGAGTGATGATGGTGAGTGATGATGGTGGTGGTGAGTGATGGTGAATGATGATGGTGGTGGTGAGTGATGATGGTGAATGATGATGGTGGTGGTGAGTGATGATGGTGAATGATGATGGTGGTGGTGAGTGATGGTGGTGGTGAGTGATGATGGTGAGTGATGATGGTGAGTGATGATGGTGAGTGATGATGGTGGTGGTGAGTGATGATGGTGAGTGATGATGGTGAGTGATGATGATGGTGGTGGTGAGTGATGATGGTGAGTGATGGTGGTGGTGAGTGATGATGGTGAATGATGATGGTGGTGGTGAGTGATGATGGTGAATGATGATGGTGGTGGTGAGTGATGATGGTGAGTGATGATGGTGGTGGTGAGTGATGGTGGTGGTGAGTGATGATGGTGAATGATGATGGTGGTGGTGAGTGATGATGGTGAATGATGATGGTGGTGGTGAGTGATGATGGTGAATGATGATGGTGGTGGTGAGTGATGATGGTGAATGATGATGGTGGTGGTGAGTGGTGGTGGTGAGTGATGATGGTGAATGATGATGGTGGTGGTGAGTGATGATGGTGAATGATGATGGTGGTGGTGAGTGATGGTGAATGATGATGGTGGTGGTGAGTGATGATGGTGAATGATGATGGTGGTGGTGAGTGATGATGGTGAGTGATGATGGTGGTGGTGAGTGATGATGGTGAGTGATGATGGTGGTGGTGAGTGATGATGGTGGTGGTGAGTGATGATGGTGGTGGTGAGTGATGATGGTGAATGATGATGGTGGTGGTGAGTGATGGTGAATGATGATGGTGGTGGTGAGTGATGATGGTGAATGATGATGGTGGTGGTGAGTGATGATGGTGAGTGATGGTGGTGGTGAGTGATGATGGTGAGTGATGGTGGTGGTGAGTGATGATGGTGGTGGTGAGTGATGATGGTGAATGATGATGGTGGTGGTGAGTGATGGTGAATGATGATGGTGGTGGTGAGTGATGATGGTGAATGATGATGGTGGTGGTGAGTGGTGGTGGTGAGTGATGATGGTGAATGATGATGGTGGTGGTGAGTGATGATGGTGAATGATGATGCTGGTGGTGAGTGATGATGGTGAATGATGATGCTGGTGGTGAGTGATGATGGTGAATGATGATGCTGGTGGTGAGTGATGGTGAATGATGATGCTGGTGGTGAGTGATGATGGTGAATGATGATGGTGGTGGTGAGTGATGATGGTGAGTGATGATGGTGGTGGTGAGTGATGATGGTGAATGATGATGGTGGTGGTGAGTGATGATGGTGAATGATGATGGTGGTGGTGAGTGATGATGGTGAATGATGATGGTGGTGGTGAGTGATGATGGTGAATGATGGTGGTGGTGAGTGATGATGGTGAATGATGATGGTGGTGGTGAGTGGTGATGGTGAATGATGATGGTGGTGGTGAGTGGTGGTGGTGAGTGATGATGGTGAATGATGATGATGGTGGTGGTGAGTGATGATGGTGAGTGATGGTGGTGGTGAGTGATGATGGTGAATCATCATCACCATCATCATTCACCATCATCACTCACCACCACCACCATCATAATGAAACGCGCTAAATGATAGTGGTGAGTGATGATGGTGGTGGTGAGTGATGATGGTGAGTGATGATGGTGAATGATGATGGTGGTGGTGAGTGATGATGGTGAATGATGATGGCGGTGGTGAGTGATGATGGTGAATGATGATGGCGGTGGTGAGTGATGATGGTGAATGATGATGGTGGTGGTGAGTGATGGTGGTGAATGATGATGGTGGTGGTGAGTGATGATGGTGAATGATGATGGTGGTGGTGAGTGATGATGGTGAGTGATGATGGTGGTGGTGAGTGATGATGGTGAGTGATGATGGTGGTGGTGAGTGATGATGGTGGTGGTGAGTGATGGTGGTGGTGAGTGATGATGGTGAGTGATGATGGTGAGTGATGATGGTGGTGGTGAGTGATGATGGTGAATGATGATGGTGGTGGTGAGTGGTGGTGGTGAGTGATGATGGTGAATGATGATGGCGGTGGTGAGTGATGATGGTGAATGATGATGGCGGTGGTGAGTGATGATGGTGAATGATGATGGTGGTGGTGAGTGATGATGGTGAATGATGATGGTGGTGGTGAGTGATGATGGTGAATGATGATGGTGGTGGTGAGTGATGATGGTGAGTGATGATGGTGGTGGTGAGTGATGGTGGTGGTGAGTGATGATGGTGGTGGTGAGTGATGATGGTGAGTGATGATGGTGGTGGTGAGTGATGATGGTGAATGATGATGGTGGTGGTGAGTGGTGGTGGTGAGTGATGATGGTGAATGATGATGGCGGTGGTGAGTGATGATGGTGAATGATGATGGCGGTGGTGAGTGATGATGGTGAATGATGATGGCGGTGGTGAGTGATGATGGTGAATGATGATGGCGGTGGTGAGTGATGATGGTGAATGATGATGCTGGTGGTGAGTGATGGTGAATGATGATGGTGGTGGTGAGTGATGATGGTGAATGATGATGGTGGTGGTGAGTGATGATGGTGAGTGATGATGGTGGTGGTGAGTGATGATGGTGAATGATGATGGTGGTGGTGAGTGATGATGGTGAATGATGATGGTGGTGGTGAGTGATGATGGTGAATGATGATGGTGGTGGTGAGTGATGATGGTGAATGATGATGGTGGTGGTGAGTGATGATGGTGAATGATGATGGTGGTGGTGAGTGATGATGGTGAATGATGATGGTGGTGGTGAGTGATGATGGTGAATGATGATGGTGGTGGTGAGTGATGATGGTGAGTGATGATGGTGAGTGATGATGGTGAGTGATGATGGTGAATGATGATGGTGGTGGTGAGTGATGGTGGTGAGTGATGATGGTGAGTGATGATGGTGGTGGTGGTGAGTGATGATGGTGAATGATGATGGTGGTGGTGAGTGATGATGGTGAGTGATGATGGTGGTGGTGAGTGATGATGGTGAGTGATGATGGTGGTGGTGAGTGATGATGGTGAATGATGATGGTGGTGGTGAGTGATGATGGTGAGTGATGATGGTGGTGGTGGTGAGTGATGATGGTGAATGATGATGGTGGTGGTGAGTGATGATGGTGAGTGATGATGGTGGTGGTGAGTGATGATGGTGAATGATGATGGTGGTGGTGAGTGATGATGGTGAATGATGATGGTGGTGGTGAGTGATGATGGTGAGTGATGATGGTGGTGGTGAGTGATGATGGTGAGTGATGATGGTGGTGGTGAGTGATGATGGTGAATGATGATGGTGGTGGTGAGTGATGATGGTGAGTGATGATGGTGGTGGTGGTGAGTGATGATGGTGAATGATGATGGTGGTGGTGAGTGATGATGGTGAGTGATGATGGTGGTGGTGAGTGATGATGGTGAGTGATGATGGTGGTGGTGAGTGATGATGGTGAATGATGATGGTGGTGGTGAGTGATGATGGTGAGTGATGATGGTGGTGGTGGTGAGTGATGATGGTGAATGATGATGGTGGTGGTGAGTGATGATGGTGAATGATGATGGTGGTGGTGAGTGATGATGGTGAATGATGATGGTGGTGGTGAGTGATGATGGTGGTGGTGAGTGATGATGGTGAGTGATGATGGTGGTGGTGAGTGATGATGGTGAGTGATGATGGTGAGTGATGATGGTGGTGGTGAGTGATGATGGTGAATGATGATGGTGGTGGTGAGTGATGATGGTGAGTGATGATGGTGGTGGTGAGTGATGATGGTGAATGATGATGGTGGTGGTGAGTGATGGTGAATGATGATGGTGGTGGTGAGTGATGGTGAATGATGATGGTGGTGGTGAGTGATGATGGTGGTGAGTGGTGGTGGTGAGTGATGATGGTGAATGATGATGGTGGTGGTGAGTGATGATGGTGAATGATGATGGTGGTGGTGAGTGATGATGGTGAATGATGATGGTGGTGGTGAGTGATGATGGTGAGTGATGATGGTGGTGGTGAGTGATGATGGTGAATGATGATGGTGGTGGTGAGTGATGGTGAATGATGATGGTGGTGGTGAGTGATGGTGAATGATGATGGTGGTGGTGAGTGATGATGGTGGTGAGTGGTGGTGGTGAGTGATGATGGTGAATGATGATGGTGGTGGTGAGTGATGATGGTGAATGATGATGGTGGTGGTGAGTGATGATGGTGAATGATGATGGTGGTGGTGAGTGATGATGGTGAATGATGATGGTGGTGGTGAGTGATGATGGTGAATGATGATGCTGGTGGTGAGTGATGGTGAATGATGATGGTGGTGGTGAGTGATGATGGTGAATGATGATGGTGGTGGTGAGTGATGATGGTGAGTGATGATGGTGGTGGTGAGTGATGATGGTGAATGATGATGGTGGTGGTGAGTGATGATGGTGAATGATGATGGTGGTGGTGAGTGATGATGGTGAATGATGATGGTGGTGGTGAGTGATGATGGTGAATGATGATGGTGGTGGTGAGTGGTGATGGTGAATGATGATGGTGGTGGTGAGTGGTGGTGGTGAGTGATGATGGTGAATGATGATGGTGGTGGTGAGTGATGATGGTGAATGATGATGGTGGTGGTGAGTGATGGTGAGTGATGATGGTGGTGGTGAGTGATGATGGTGAGTGATGATGGTGGTGGTGAGTGATGATGGTGGTGGTGAGTGATGATGGTGGTGGTGAGTGATGATGGTGAGTGATGATGGTGGTGGTGAGTGATGATGGTGAATGATGATGGTGGTGGTGAGTGATGGTGGTGGTGAGTGATGATGGTGAATCATCATCACCATCATCATTCACCATCATCACTCACCACCACCATCATAATGAAACGCGCTAAATGATAGTGGTGAGTGATGGTGATGATTATGATAGTGGTGAGTGATGATGGTGGTGGTGAGTGATGATGGTGAGTGATGATGGTGAATGATGATGGTGGTGGTGAGTGATGATGGTGAATGATGATGGCGGTGGTGAGTGATGATGGTGAATGATGATGGCGGTGGTGAGTGATGATGGTGAATGATGATGGCGGTGGTGAGTGATGATGGTGAATGATGATGGTGGTGGTGAGTGATGATGGTGAATGATGATGGTGGTGGTGAGTGATGATGGTGAATGATGATGGTGGTGGTGAGTGATGGTGGTGAATGATGATGGTGGTGGTGAGTGATGATGGTGAATGATGATGGTGGTGGTGAGTGATGATGGTGAATGATGATGGTGGTGGTGAGTGATGATGGTGAGTGATGATGGTGATGGTGAGTGATGATGGTGGTGGTGAGTGATGGTGGTGGTGAGTGATGATGGTGGTGGTGAGTGATGGTGGTGAGTGATGATGGTGAGTGATGATGGTGGTGGTGAGTGATGATGGTGAATGATGGTGGTGGTGAGTGATGATGGTGAATGATGATGGTGGTGGTGAGTGGTGGTGGTGAGTGATGATGGTGAATGATGATGGCGGTGGTGAGTGATGATGGTGAATGATGATGGCGGTGGTGAGTGATGATGGTGAATGATGATGGCGGTGGTGAGTGATGATGGTGAATGATGATGGCGGTGGTGAGTGATGATGGTGAATGATGATGGCGGTGGTGAGTGATGATGGTGAATGATGATGGCGGTGGTGAGTGATGATGGTGAATGATGATGGCGGTGGTGAGTGATGATGGTGAATGATGATGGCGGTGGTGAGTGATGATGGTGAATGATGATGGCGGTGGTGAGTGATGATGGTGAGTGATGACGGTGAATGATGATGGCGGTGGTGAGTGATGATGGTGAATGATGATGGCGGTGGTGAGTGATGATGGTGAATGATGATGGCGGTGGTGAGTGATGATGGTGAATGATGGTGGCGATGGTGAATGATGATGGTGGTGGTGAGTGATGATGGTGAATGATGATGGTGGTGGTGAGTGATGATGGTGAATGATGATGGTGGTGGTGAGTGATGATGGTGAATGATGATGGTGGTGGTGAGTGATGGTGAGTGATGATGGTGGTGGTGAGTGATGATGGTGAACGATGATGGTGGTGGTGAGTGATGATGGTGAATGATGATGGTGGTGGTGAGTGATGATGGTGAATGATGATGGTGGTGGTGAGTGATGATGGTGAATGATGATGGTGGTGCTGAGTGATGATGGTGAATGATGATGGTGGTGGTGAGTGATGATGGTGAATGATGATGGTGGTGGTGAGTGATGATGGTGAATGATGATGGTGGTGCTGAGTGATGATGGTGAATGATGATGGTGGTGGTGAGTGATGATGGTGAATGATGATGGTGGTGGTGAGTGATGATGGTGAATGATGATGGTGGTGGTGAGTGATGATGGTGAGTGATGGTGGTGGTGAGTGATGATGGTGGTGGTGAGTGATGATGGTGAGTGATGGTGGTGGTGAGTGATGATGGTGAGTGATGGTGGTGGTGGTGAGTGATGATGGTGAGTGATGGTGGTGGTGGTGAGTGATGGTGGTGAGTGATGATAGTGGTGGTGAGTGATGATGGTGGTGGTGAGTGATGATGGTGGTGGTGGTGATGGTGGTGGTGAGTGATGGTGGTGAATGATGACGGTGGTGAGTGATGGTGGTGGTGGTGAGTGATGATGGTGGTGGTGAGTGATGATGGTGGTGAGTGATGATGGTGGTGAATGATGATGACGGTGAATGATGATGACGGTGAATGATGATGGTGGTGGTGAGTGATGACGGTGAATGATGATGGTGGTGGTGAGTGATGACGGTGAATGATGATGGTGGTGGTGAGTGATGACGGTGAATGATGATGGTGGTGGTGAGTGATGACGGTGAATGATGATGGTGGTGGTGAGTGATGACGGTGAATGATGATGGTGGTGAGTGATGGTGGTGAGTGATGGTGGTGGTGAGTGATGATGGTGGTGGTGAGTGATGGTGGTGGTGGTGAGTGATGGTGGTGGTGGTGAGTGATGGTGGTGGTGAGTGATGGTGGTGGTGAGTGATGATGGTGGTGGTGGTGAGTGATGATGGTGGTGGTGAGTGACGATGATGATGATGATTATGATGGTGAGTGATGATTGTGGTGGTGATGATGGTGGTGAGTGATGATGGTGAGTCACGATGATGGTGATGGTGACAGGGGAAAGGTGCAGGTCTGAGAGTGCAGGTAAGCAGTGGATTATACACAACTAAAAACCACACTGTTATGCAGGTTCAGGTCTCACCTGTCCGCGAGCTCCAGCACCTCGTGCACGTTGCTCGTGCTGACGCGGATCTCTCCGGTGTACATGAACTGCACGACGCTCTCGACGGTCTCGCGCTCGGGCCCCGCCTCGCTGCTCCACTCCTTCATCTCCACGCGCCGCGACACGGACTCCGCGAACTGGCCCCCGAGCAGCGGGGTGAAGTAATCGGTGGCGGCTGCGAGCACGGAGCGGTGCGCGCCGAGCTCGAACCCACTGCCCGCGCCCTCTCCTCCTCCTCCTCCTCCTCCTCCTCCCGCTCCTCCGCCGCTGAACGCCAGCGTGACGTCGCAGAAGAGCCCGAGCTTCCGCTGCTCGTTCTGCCGCCGCGCGAGCTCCGAGCAGTGCAGCGCTGAGGAGAACTGCTCGGCCTCCTCCGGTTCACCGTCACTCGCCAGAGCCGCTGCCGCCGCTGCCGCTGCCGCCGCCGCCGGGGGCCGGTGCACCTCCTCCGGGCTCGCGCCTGAACCTGAGCTCCGGGCTGGATTCGGGTTCGAGTTCGAGTTCGGGCTCGGGCTCGAGTTTGGGGCCGCCGCCATGTCGCGCGCCTCAGCCGGTCGAAACCGTAACAAACGCGCTAAATCGCTTCGGTAAAGCAGACTCAGGCACACGCACACAAACATACAAGCCGAACGCAGGCGAAGGAGCGCACGCGCACACACAACACGGATGACGTTACCATAGAACTGAAGCGGACCGCTTCCGGAAGTGAAAGTGACAGGTCACGAGTTAGCCTAGTTTTATATATTTAATTTAAATTTTAAAAAACATATTAACTATCATTAACAAACTAACATTAGTGCGAAATTGAATAGTAACACGTTTCTCCTTGATTAAAAATAAATAGTAATAATTAATGACACGTTATTTACGAGTTCACAATCAGGCCAAGGACTACACTACCCACAATCCTCCAGTGCGCCACACCCAATCAGAAACGTCGCCGTTACCATGGCACTCTGAAACGTCGTTCCTGGCAAACCGTTATGAGCGTTTATGTATATATATATATATAAAGAAATATATATTTTGTGAACGATTTATTATTGTGTAAACATGGTTGAGATGAAGTCGACGTGCACGCGCTTGACGTTGCAATATAAAACACGCCAGCATTACTTTTTAAATTCCTACATTTTTTTTTTTTTTTTTTTAAACATAGCTGTCTGTTCAACTTTATATAAACACTGTGAGGTCACAGAGGACTGATAAAAGTGCACTTTCATCTTTTGTAAAAAAAATAAAAATACTAATAATAAATAAATAAATAAATAAAACAAAAGCAGTAGTTTGTGTTCAGTAATCCACTTCCGATATTTATTATTATTTTTTTAAAGACAATTTTACAAGCAAATTGAAACATTTCCAAACCTGCCTTTTGCTTTTTGCTATAAAACCCCAGAAACTGTTGCTTTTCTTGTGTGTGAGATTTTTTAAAAAAAAAAAACCAAACATTTATTTGCTGGTAGTAAACCTTTATGGAAGTAAACCTTTACGTTTAATCTCCTCACAATTCATCAAGTTACATACACGAGATGCTAATAAAGGCTAAATTTAATGTCCATAAATGTCCATTTTAAGTTCATTATCTTATTTATTTTCATACATCTGTTCTAAAAGGAACATTTTACCTGCTATGCTCATTTAATTGAGCTTAACCAGTTATCAAGCTAGCAAAATAGACTAGCTAATACGAAGCTAGTGATCAATCTGGCCTGTTAGCTGCTAGTTTGCATGTTAAAATGACTACTAGTTATTATACTAGCTCGTATGAATCTAGTTATCAAGTTAGTTAAGTGTAATTACTGTCAGATTTCACAACAGACTGTTTTTATAAATTTCCTTCTTGCTAACAAGCTACAACAATAACTAGCCAGCTTAGGAACTTCCTGTTAGCTGAAGTGAATAGCAATAAAACCAAACAGGTAGATAGCACACTACTAAGCTAGTAATCTTTTTTTATTTTACCTAAATGTTTTATTTCTTTTCACCTTTCTGTTCTGTCAAAAATAAATGAACGTGCTGCTAAACTTGGTGTGATATTAGATACATTCCAGCAATTCCTCCTGAATGACTTTACTATTTTTACTTTTACAATTTTTAGTTTGTTTTAGTGTTCACACACACACACACACACACACACACACACACACACACACGATAAACCAAGAATGAGTTTATTATATTCTACAATATTACAGTTTTAGGCATTTCTTTAAAAAGAAAAAAGAAAACAGAATCTAGCAGAAGCAAAAAGATGCTGGATTTCACATTTAAATACAGAAACATAAAAACAGAGTTGTAATGGAGAACCCCCGTCTCCCCCCAAAAATGACAGGAAGTGACTTGTGTATGATTAGAGAAGGTTGCAGGACATGCAGTCAGGCTGGTGAATGAGACACAGCCGTCACAGCGTAGAGTGAAACTGTAACACATCAATATCTCTCTAACAGCAGACGTTAAATTAAATCATTTTCCAGTTTCAGCTGGGAGTGTGTGAGCTGCTTTCATTATATCCATTATGGAGTACAGCAGGTAAATGTGTGTGTGTGTTAGTGTTATCAGAATCTGTCCTTCACGTCACTGCTTCCTCTCCGTAACCGAGTTATCTTTGCCGCGTCCCAATCCTGCTTTTCACGCACCCTCATCCACTTCCCCTCGCAGTGAACTTCAAGAACAAAAATGACCCAGAATGCCTTGCTCTGATCTGGCACAATTTATAAATGCTTAAAATGTTTATCAAGCTGGCCAGCTATCAAAGTGGCCTTGCATAACAGGCAGCTAGTTCTCATGGTTAGCTACTAGTGCTACTAATATGAAGCTAGTTACTGACAATTTTATCGGCTAGTGTAAATTACTGTCTGGTTTCATAGCCGGCTGTTTTTTTTGTTTGTCAACTAGTACTCTTGCTAACAAGCTACTCTGAAAATTAGCTTCAAAAACAAGCTGAAAACAAGTCAGTCGGTCATGAAGCCAGCTACTTATTACCCTAGCTAACAGGAAACTAGTTATCAAGGAAGGTAATTAGTTCAGAAAAAGAATTAGTTTAAAAAAACAAAAAAGCAACTCTAGCCAAAGTGATAACTGGCTTCCAATTAGCTTGCGTAATCATCGGAACGGCTAGTGAGCAAGCCTACTAGTTCAGGAACAAAAACAGTTCAGTATCAAAACCAGCTAGTAATCATGCTAGCTAAATTGAAAACTAGCAGGAAGATAGTTATCAAGCTGGCTAGTCATCACGGTAGCTTGACAGCACGTCTACTAGTTCTCAAGCTAGTTAACTAGCAACACCGTTAGTGATTACACTAGACGCTAGTTATCCAGCTGAGTAGCTGTTATTAAGACAGCTAGTTCAGGTTAAGTAATTAGCTACATAGGAAGTTATGAAACCAGTTGTTTAGTACGCTAGCTAACAGGAAGCT